>NC_061806.1:29373643-29673643 GCF_021462225.1 Girardinichthys multiradiatus
AGGGGGATCACACTCCTCAGCCTCCCTGGTAAGGCCGACGCCAGGGTATTGGAAAGGAGAGTCCGACCAATGGTCGAACCTCAGCTTCAGGAGGAGCAGTGTGGTTTTCGTCCCGGCCGTGGAACACTGGACCAGCTCTATACCCTCTACAGGGTGCTCGAGGGTTCATGGGAGTTTGCCCAACCGGTTCACATGTGTTTTGTTGACCTGGAGAAGGCATTCGACTGTGTCCCTCGTGATGCCCTGTGGGGGGTGCTCCAGGAGTATGGAATCGGGGGCCCTTTATTATGGGCCATCCGGTCCCTGTACGAGCGGAGCAGGAGTTTAGCCCGCATTGCCGGCACTAAGTCGGACCTGTTCCCAGTGCATGTTGGACTCCGGCAGGGCTGCCCTTTGTCACCGGTCCTGTTCATAACTTTTATGGACAGGATTTCTAGACGCAGCCAAGGGCCGGAGGGGGTCTGGTTTGGGGACCAGTGGATTTCGTCTCTTCTTTTTGCGGATGACGTGGTCCTGCTGGCCCCCTCTAGCCAAGACCTACAGCATGCGCTGTGGCGGTTCGCAGCCGAGTGTGAAGTGGCTGGGATGAGGATCAGCTCCTCCAAGTCCGAGGCCATGGTACTCGACCGGAAAAGGGTGGCTTGTCCTCTTCAGGTTGGAGGGGAGTTCCTGCCTCAAGTGGAGGAGTTTAAGTATCTCGGGGTCTTGTTCACGAGTGAGGGAAGAATGGAGCGGGAGATCGACAGACGGATCGGTGCGGCTGCCACAGTAATGGGGGCACTGAGCTGAGCCGAAAAGCAAAGCTCTCAATTTACCGGTCGGTCTACATTCCTACCCTCACCTATGGCCATGAACTTTGGGTCATGACCGAAAGAACAAGATCCCGGATACAAGCGGCTGAAATGAGCTTCCTCCGTAGGGTGGCCGGGCACTCCCTTAGAGATAGGGTGAGGAGCTCGGAGTAGAGCCGCTGCTCCTCCACATCGAGAGGAGCCAGTTGAGGTGGCTCGGGCATCTATACCGGATGCCTCCGGGACGCCTTCCTCGGGAGGTGTTCCAGGCACTTCCCACCGGGAGGAGGCCCAGGACACGGCCCAGGACACGCTGAAAGGACTATGTCTCTCGGCTGGCCTGGGAACGCCTTGGGCTCCCCCTGGAGGAGCTGGAGGAGGTGTCTGGAGAGAGGGACGTCTGGGCGTCTCTGCTGAGTCTGCTGCCCCCGCGATCCGGTCCCGGATATGCGGAAGACGACGAACGAACGATATATATATATATATATATATATATATATATATATGTATATATATTCTACAATAATTGTCTGCCCCCACTTGAAAGGTTTCTCTGTGAGTTTGCATGAGGCTTGCAGTTTGCATTGTGATATTGTCCATCATGTGTGACCTGAAGATGTTACAGTGGAAAGGTCAATGAAAACTGCAGAGCAAGACAACCCGACCTCATGCAGACCAACAATGCAGCCTGTGTCAAACTCCATCAAGTGGTGGAAATGGTTTCTGTTGTGTCTAATGCATCTTCTGTGTCTGGTGATGTTAAGTCCCTGCTATAACTAACTGTTAAATGCTCTGGGGGCTGCCAGAAAACATGTGTGCTTCACTCATAAAGCCACCTCTAATGAGTTCTGGGGTCCTTTCTTGACTGTCCAAGTCCTGGCAAACTGAACCATTTACAATCCCATCTCTGGTCTGCAGAAATATATTTATTTGAGGGGGTTAACTTCCTCAAAGACATAACAGAAAACATCAAGCTGCTAATATTAATATTTACTGAGATGAACCTGTACATCTCAGTAAATCAGAATATACATTACAATGAAGCTTGTTTGTCATACATTTTAAAACATACTTTCATGAAAGTTTTTTTCAATTGTTTTTAAATGTCATGTTTTAATTGGCTGCTAGCGGAAAATTGTCATAATTAACAGAAATAAAGGCTTGAAAACATCAGTATGTATATAATTAAACTAAATAAATCTATAAATCAACTTTACAATATTATCATATATTGAGATGCATCCGTATATGTTTAAATCAAAGAAAGCTTACCTGGATTTTTATCTCACTAATTTTTAAACATTACAGATTTGCAGGTATTCTCATCCTAAAGACATAATTACAGGTGGGCGTTTTAGTGTTTGTGTCTCTGGGGGCGACAGTGGCAGGAGTTTGTTCTGTAACCGGTGTGTTGCCGGTTCAAACCCCTGTTTTGTCCATCTCAGTCGTCCACCCACCTCTGTCAGTCTGCCTAATAGCATGTATGAATGGGTGGATGACTGATTGAAGTGTCAAGCCCTTTGGAGTATTCAGACTTGATAATGCGCTATACGAGTGCAGGCCATTTCTGTCTGCAGGTGATTTATTTCAGTCCAGACAAATTGTGGCGAACTGTTTGACCAATAATATCCTGAGTTTTAAGGTTAAAACAGACAGACCACAGAGGGAAAAGATGATTTGTTTTCTTCACTTTCATTTAACACCACAGCAACAATATTTTCTCATTTTGTGCACTCATCCATCACTTCCCACCTTTGTTAAAAACTCATCTCATCTTAATTGTTTCAGAAACCTCTCCTTTTATAAACTCTTGTATGCTTTGTTTTCTCCCTTGTCATCCACTCTCTCTGTCCATCTCATATCCACCTGCTCTCTCCCATTTATCTCTTACCTGTCTTCACTTTCTACTATCCACTTAATTATCATCTAGACCTGGGTGGCAAATTGAAAAACGAGCGCTGTAACTTGGTGAACCACCTTCTGCTAACAAAGCATTAGTTTAGCTTTAACATGTAAGTTTGCTTGTGATCAAACTGAACTTAAAGAAACTTGTAAATAAATAGTTATAAAAGCTGGCAAAAATTTTCAAGGTGAAAATTAATTCTGTAAGCTTGCATAAATAAAATTCTGTCCAACACTGCTTGCTTCCTCTTTAGCATCTCATTTACATTCCAGTTTTATTTCTAGGTGCATTTATTTGTTTTTGTATCTTGGTAAAAGCATGAAATATATCCAACATCAGCTGACATGAATGTCCAATGAAAATATGAATACTGGTCTGCCAGAAAGTGTCATTGTTTCAGATGGAAATGCCTTCCTAATTTTGTTTGTGTGTCTTAATGGAGAAAGTTTCATCCCTTCTAAAGGCAACATTAACTCCACTCATGTGGAAGTCTGTTGAGAAGCTCGAGAGAAGACTGGGAGCATATAACAGTCACAAGAAATTACTGAAGAGGCACCAAGAAAAAAAAGGCTTCACGCCAATGCTCAAAAGAAAGCAAAAGCATTCAGCGTTTGCTATAAAGGAAGACAGGTGGGAGGGAAAATAGAAAATAGATAAAAGGAGAGAAAACATGAGGAAGGACTGCAGCAGAAAGATGAACTTTCTCAAGAGCTCTTAAGCTCTTGTTATGCACTGTAATAAGAGGTAGTGTTTGCTGAGTTAACAGTACGAAGTGCAAAGGAGAGAAAACACATGAAATCCAAAGGGAGAAGAAGGAGGGCAGAGGGAGCGACTAAACACAGAAACAGACTCAATCACAGCAGAGAAGCATGAAGCCAGGAGAGAAATCATCTCACCACCCAAAAAAAGGAAATTAACAGAGGAACAGGGGAAGGTGTTCGGTCGTTTCCATTTATTATTACCATTAAATCTCCCTTATATCGGAGTACAATGTATTATTGTTTTAACCCTTTCTGATTGATTTTTGACCTACATTTCTTTAATAAGGCACACAACTATTGCATCAGGGAAAAAGTAATTTAAGCAAGAGAATAATAGATCAAAACAAAAACGTTCGTGACATTACAGGTAAGGTTAGAGTCTAACGTCTACGTTTATTGGCTCTTGGTTTCTGTTAATGTGTTTTACAACATATTGTATATCTACCTCATGTTAAAATGATGATATATACTCGACCAAAAGTTTGGACACACCTTCATTCAAAGAGTTTTCTTTATTTTCATGACTATGAATATTGTAGCTTCACACTGAAGGCATCAAAACTATGAATTAACACGTGGAATTATATACTGAACAAAAAAGTGTGAAACAACTGAAAATATGTCTTATATTCTAGGTTCTTCAATGTAGCCACCTTTTGCTCCGCTCATCTGGCGCAGCACCCCATCACTCTCCTTCTTGGTCAAATAGCCCTTACACAGCCTGGAGGTGTGTTTGGGGTCATTGTCCTGTTGAAAAATAAATTATGGTCCAACTAAACGCAAACTGGATGGAATAGCATGCCGCTGCAAGATGCTGTGGTAGCCATGCTGGTTCAGTATGCCTTCAATTTTGAATAAATCCCCAACAGTGTCACCAGCAAAGCAACCCCCACACCATCACACCTCCTCCTCCATGCTTCACGGTGGGAACCAGGCATGTAGAGTCCATCCGTTCACCTCTTCTGCGCCGCACAAAGACACGGTGGTTGGAACCAAAGATCTCAAACTTGGACTCATCAGACCAAAGCACAGATTTCCACTGGTCTAATGTCCATTCTTTGTGTTCTTTAGCCCAAACAAGTCTCTTCTGCTTGTTGCCTGTCCTCAGCAGTGGTTTCCTAGCTGCTATTTTACCATGAAGGCCTGATTCACACAGTCTCCTCTTAACAGTTGTTCTAGAGATGTGTCTGCTGCTAGAACTCTGTGTGGCATTGACCTGTTCTCTAACCTGAGCTGCTGTTAACCTGCGATTTCTGAGGCTGGTGACTCGGATGAACTTATTGTCCGCAGCAGAGGTGACTCTTGGTCTTCTTTTCCTGGGGCGGTCCTCATGTGAGCCAGTTTCTTTGTAGCGCTTGATGGTTTTTGCGACTGCACTTGAGGACACTTTCAAAGTTTTCCCAATTGTTCGGACTGACTGACCTTCATTTCTTAAAGTAATGATGGCCACTCGTTTTTCTTTACTTAGCTGCTTTTTTCTTGCCATAATACAAATTCTGACAGTCTATTCAGTAGGACTATCAGCTGTGTACTGTCTCCACCTCCTGCACAACGCAACTGATGGTCCCAACCCCATCTATAAGGCTTGAAATCCCACTTATTAAACCTGACAGAGCACACCTGTGAAGTGAAAACTATTTCAGGTGACTACCTCTTGAATCTCATCAACAGAATGCCAAGAGTGTGCGGAGCAGTAATCAAAGCAGAAGGTGGCTACTTTGAAGAACCTAGAATATAAGACATATTTTCAGTTGTTTCACACTTTTTTGTTCAGTATATATTTCCACATGTGTTAATTCATATTTTTGATGCCTTCAGTGTGAAGCTACAATATTCATTATCATGAAAATAAAGAAAACTCTTTGAATGAGAAGGTGTGTCCAAACGTTTGGTCTGTACTGTATATATATACATGTTTTCATTAGCTGTAAATGGAAAATCATCCTAGTTAACAGACATAAAGGCTTGAAAACATCAGTCTGTGTGGAATTAATCTATATGTGTTGCTTCAATTGGTGATGAAGTTACTGAAATAAATTAACTTCTCAATACTATTTTAATTTATTGAGTATGACTGTAAATATAGAGCATATTCTTTGGAACTTGCACATGTTTAATTGATTTGCTATAGCTTCAATTTAACAGGAGTATGAATGTGTACCAAAAACTGCCATAGTTCAGGGCCCAAATAACATTTAAAGGGGCTGAATTGCTCAGACATTTTCTCAAACAAGGTTAATCTATCAGCAGGTCTATATTCTAAAATTTACAGGAGAATATCTTCTTTTTTCAAAGTGTTTCCTGCAAAAACCAGAGAACGTTTTTCATTGTGTTTTCTCACATTTCTGTATTTTAGAGATGGTGACCCACCGACTGCAGGAGGTACAGAAAAGCACCCGTCTGTAAGATGGAGAACAGCCCTTCCCTCAGCTTAAAATCAGGATGAGAAGAAAATAGTCATTTTAAAGGGGATATAAGGGGGAAGATAAAGGCAGAGAGCTGGTAAGGTGAGTTTTATATGATCATTTATTTAATGTTAAAGATGGAAACAATAATCTGAACTATGCAGGTGTTTCTGTTCACATGCAAACAGTGAAAGAGTCTTTTTTTAAATAGAAACTTAACAAAAGGCAACACTAATCACCTCCCTGGGGTAAATAAACAGAAAGGACTGAGCATGCCTCGTATTCACATTCATGGTTTGCATCAGCAACACCTAAACACTGAATCCCCGAGCTGATAAACATGTTTCTTAGGAGGAAAGCACAAGGAAGCGCTAATGAATGAACACCCAAAGAAAAACAAATTTAACGCATGATGGGATCCAGCAGAATGGATAAGTAAAAAAGTGAATAAATAAAATAATGTTGGGACTCTGGAAAATGAACTTTTGCATTATTCAGATTACAACAGCTCAATTTTCCCAATTGATGACCATGTAATTATCACATTACCACGTATTAGCAATGGCTTAGTTTGGTCACGGAACATTTCTTTCACATGGGAAGTAATTTTCATTGTTAATTAGAGCGAAAAGGCGGCGAAATGAAAAAGTGCAGATATGGCGAAATGTCGGTGCAATGAATGTTGTAAATATAATGAGGGACGCATAAGGAACAGCAAAGACAGTGATGCCATTTCTAAACTTAACTCAATATCTGTGATCCTCCAGGGATGTCCTTTAAATGAAGCTGTGTCAAATATCAAAACATGTGTGCAGAGTTTACCTGCATATACAATTATCTTTTACCGAAACTGATCAAGAGATTCCTACTCAGTAATGTTAGAAGCGCTCACAGGTGAATGTCCAGAGTAAAACTTAATTTGGATCAAATGCAAATGACAGTTGGAAACTTCATTTGTGCAGAAAATGTTTTTGTTAAAAACAGACTGCCGTTGACCTGGGCTCTCCTAGAAGAAGCTAGGAGGAAGGTATGGAGCACCAGGAACTCTCTGAACTCTCTTGGTCCAAACGTGGACCAGTTTTAAAAGGAAAATTCTCCCATTATCAAGATGCATGAGTCAGAACAGTTCTAATGAGTTGCCTCATGTTTGATTTTACGCACCGAAAATATGGGCCTAAAAGCATCGAGTGCATTCATTAATTTCAGTCTGTAGTCCAACTTTTCTTGACTTTCCTTCACCATGCCACTGCAACGTACGCTTTTTCACCATGTAAAACACTGAATTGTCTTGTTGCTAAAATGTACTATACAAATAAACTAAGTAATATTTTTAAACTGTTTTACAAATAAAATTCTGAAAGTATGATGTGCATTTGTATTCACTGCCTTTTAATCTGATATCCTTAACTGAAATTTAGTGCAATCGACTGCCTTCAGAGGTACATGCATTACTGCTGATTATCAATTATTGGACACATCATTCTTTAAAAATTTCAGTCGCAAAAAGGTTTGTTATTACTGTGCAGCTCCTATTTGCAAAATAATAAAATGAGTCCTTTTTGTACCACTTCGCAATCACGTGCTTCTCTGTTCTCTAAAACAATTTGCATTAGAAAGCATCTGTAAAAGCCTGCTAGCATGTGGATGACAGGTGAAAATGATAGATCACCTTTCTGTCCTCATTCTGAATGAAAGGCATCTCATGAAGGTGGTAATATAATATCATGGTAGTCTTGGAACAAAGCAAGCCTTGTGTAATTTTAAAGACACTAGATCTGGACTTCCACATGTTATAAAGCTCATCCATCACTCCCTCTCTGGAGTTTAGCATTGGCAGAAAGTCTCAGGTTGTTTTCTGCTGTGATACTGAACGTAAACAGTATGAAATGGCATCTTCAGAAATACCATGAGAGGTTACCAGCCAGAAGATCTGAAGGCGGGGGGTTTTAGGGGAATTATATTCAGGCAGCTCCTGACTTGTTTTCCAGCACAAGTCCTCCGCCTCGCTTTTCTCATTTTATATCTCTACATCTCTATTCTATTACCTTTTATCTCCCCTCTACCACTCTCTCTGTGTCTTACTCCTGAGCCAAGTATTTATCATGCAGGGAACACAGGAGGCGCTGCTCGGTAATATCTTCATTCCCCTACCCGCGGTTTTCCATTTTATTTTCGCTCCATCTCTCCCTGCTTTCCCGTTCCTGCCACAGAGATTACAGAAGTGGCTCTTACCAAGGTCTGTGCCTGCGAGACACCGAGAGACCTGAATGAGAAGTAGCAAAGAGACATGACACAACCTCAAATGAGTGTTTGAGGGACCATTAGTCATGGTTCACGTTTTTAGAAAGTTTTCTGTTGGAACCAAGATTGAACACACGTGTTAAACTAAAAATGATTAAATTTTGATAAATAAAATTGCTAATGCATGCACCGGTGTGCAAAAGTCTCGAGTCATCCCTTCAGGTATCACATTCTCACTGCATGATAACTGTAAGTAAAAGTATACCTTTTGAGGCCAGAAATATTTTCTAACAGCCAAATTTATCTTCTTGTAACCAAGAGTAGAAAGAAACGCCAGCATAGCAGTGTGCAGCAACAGGTGAGGGAGGGGCAGCATTTTGTTACTTTATACAGGCAGAGAAAACTCCAGCATTTTTTGTGGTATCTCAATGAGTGAAAAAACAACATGGTGAAATCTTTTAGTGGTTTTGAAACTGCAAACCTTGCTGTACTCTGACATTAATAACCAGCCTGGATTATTAGTTCTTCAGGCTTTCTGGACGTTTTTTAAATGTTTTTTTTAAGTCTTTCTTTTGCTGTTTTTTATTCATATTCATCAAAGGAATATGACCTCAGACCTAGAAGTCATCAGGCTCCTTAACACCAGTGATGAACAAGTGTGCAGACACATAACAGCTGGCAAAGAACCATTTTTATTGAGGGTCTTTAGAGGTCACAACACATAGAAAGTGAACCCTCCTAAGGTCTAAACAAAAACTATCTGGTCTTCATCAGATTTTAAAATGATTCAAATCCGACCTGAAGTGTATAAAACCGCCACCATGACTATATTTATTGAACATCAGTAAAGCCAAAATGAAAAAAACCTGTTGGAAAAATAAATAAATAAATAAATAAAAAATAAAAATAACTATGCTCCAAAAATCTTAGATCCATGTAACAATGTCAACATTTAAATTTGAGCATTCCAGTTTTCCAACTGGTGTTAGTTAAAGTCAAACTGGTAGCACTTTAAATAAACAAAAATGTGAAATGTGAATAAAAAACTAAACACATTGGAAGCCAGAAGAACAAATGTAAAAGTGAAATGGCCACAAAACACCTTTACAGAAGCTTAATAGTTTATCCTGCTACTTTTAAAGTTCTGACCGTTTGAACACATTTGAACCCCTAGGGTTACGTCAACAATATCTCCGAAAGCATAAAAACTCAGACACCTTTATCAGCATGTCACCATGTAAGATGCGCTCTTCATCCTTTTGAGAAGTGTTTATTCAGTTTATTTCTATAGAACTACATTTTATCCCGACGCACATTAACAGACAAATGGGTCCAATTTATATCCAATGACAAAGGATCCAGTTTAGTTTAAACTGAATTTAAATCCACGTAAATATCATACTCTGTTAAGATCCAACATGACGAAGATCTTGAGTTTACACTGGACCTTTCAATGCCTCAGCCTGTTAGGTTTGTGGTTTATATAAATACTATTAAATATATTTTATGTTTAAAATGATCTTAACATAAGACTCTGAATACTGACTATAAACAGAATTTCTATTATGAAATTTGTCAATCATTGTTCATCAGGGATTTATGAATGGTCCACGCTTTCAACAGACACTAAAGCAGTCTCACAATCCATCTCCATATCCGTCCGTCCCGTCCCTTCCATCCATCCATCCATCCATCCATCCATTCCACTGCATGCAAATCTACCATAAATTCAAAAAGGTGTTTTTTCATTTATACCTTGAGATACAAAACTGTACAACCTTTACGTAAAAATGTGCAACAACCTGTATTTTCTGCATTGAAAAGCACATTTTTATAAAATCACAGCAAACCTGTTCTTCTGTCTGTGTGCTTTTACAGCTTCTTTTTCTGCCTCGCAAATCTTAGAATAAAGATGTCAGAAGTCAAAGCCTACACTTCAACCTTCTTTTTCTTTGGTTTTATTATTTAAGCTGTGCAGCATGAAAAATGTTATAAAAATAACTTTTGTAAATCCTAATGATAGTGACTGAGAATGGTGTGCTTCTGAATTAACATTACATTGTGCATGAGACAAAACAAGCCCTCAGACAAGAGAGAGGTGTCAGTACAGCCTAACAGAGGTCAGAGACTCAGGGACTCGATGATTATAATTATTCGTGGAAGAAATTACTAGTTGATGAAAGAAAAGACAAAATCTTTAGTGGAGATCGTGAAAGGCAAATAAGGCTGGATGCTGCAGAAATAAAAAGCAGAAACATCACATTCTGCTTTGAAAGCAGCTCCAAATCACAAATTGTAGAGAAAAACGAGAGGAACGACATGGAAGGTAGGGACTCTTTCTTAATCCGCATTGCCAAAATTTCTCCAGAGCATCATAACACCCATGAGAAGATGATTTTGCTCTCAAAGGTAATGGATAGCAGGTCCTGCCTCAAGCATTTGGCAGCTCAAACCTCCAATTGCAGAATGCAGACAGTAATTAGCTCTTCAACCTCAGAGGACAAAGACTCAAACAACCAGACAGTCTCCGCCTGATTGCCAAAGCAGAAGAAAAGAGCAGCACGTTGACATGATTTAGGTTTATTCAGACAATGGACACGCAGACACACAGTGTGTTATGATTTGGGGTTGTTTGGTTTATGGTTTCTGGGTTTTTGTTGGTCTTATTCACAGTTCAAGTTTTGAATCATGCTTCTGTTATTTTCCTGGTCATGCTTTAGTTTTGTCGTCTCGTTCATGTTTTGTCAAGTTTGGTTTTCGGATCTGGTTATGCTTTTGCTTCATGTTTTTCTAGTTTCTGTTAGTTTGTGTTCAAGAGTCTCTGTTTTGCTCCAGCCACGTTTTGTTCTGTTAATTCGGGTCACCTGTACCTATTAATCTGTCTTCTTGTCTTCGCCTGGTTACACTCCATAAATACACACCTGTTCTGTCAATTATCGTGGAAACATTTCTCAAACCAAGTCTTGTTTTTTGATCATGCCATGCCTGTCTTGCCTGCCCGTTTGTTGTTTTGTTCCTGCCTCCTGCTGTGAGTGAGTTTTTGTTATTAAACCTTTTTCACTTACCATCACGCTGCCTGCTCGTCTGCATTCTGGGTCCTATATCTCGCAAGCCCTAACACAGTGTGGAGAATAATGGAGCTGTAAAAACTAAAGGAGGCTTTGAGAAAACCTAGCTGTGTGACTGTGTGTGCTCTGAAGCCACCAGCTCATTTGATGTTTTCATGACCACTAAAGTTTTTATTACTGAACCTGATCATCAGCTCAAAGCCACGGTATGTGTGAGAGTAAGGGCCATCACAGCCTGCATGGTGTTAATGGAGGGTAATGACACGGAGTTTAATTGTTGTGCTGGCAAATCTAGCATAAAGGGAGGCGTCGTCACTGAAATATATCTCAGCTAAAACACACTAACATGCATGTGCACACTTACACGCACTAAAACTGAGCAATATGCCACAGTTACACATTATTAACACTTTGAATACACATTAATAAAACCTTGATCCAAAGGTGTTATAACCCGCTGAATGAGGTGGTGTGGAAAAATATGATAAAGGGTAATTAAGCAAAAACACTGGTAACAGAAGAAAAACTAATTATACAGTTAATTAAAAACAGACATGGAAATTGAGGAACTTGCTTTCCTTATTTACAGATCTGCATAGGTGTAAAAAGAAGAAATGCAACAAAACCATTTACACAATATTGCCAAAATGATTTGAAGGCGACTGTGGCTCCATAGGAAGAGTAGTTGTCTTGCAATCAGAAGGTTGTGGGTTCGATTCCAGCTTCCTCTTGCCATATGTCGATGTGCCCCTGGGCAAGGCACTTAACCTCAAGTTGCCTACCGATCTGCGTATCGGTATATGAATGTGTGAGCGTTAGTGAGTGCCATTGGGTGAATGTGGCACTAGTGTAAAGCGCTTTGAGCGGTCTGTATGACTGGAAAAGCGCTATATAAATTCAGTCCATTTACCATTTGCCCACCCATTCAAACTATTTAATTCTGGTGTTCCCATCATCTCCATGGTTTGGTGTGTAAATTCCCCCATGCCGGCATGCAGGCTGCCTTTTCTACTATTTGTGAAAAATTGGGTTGTTCTCAGGAGCTCAGTATTCCAGTGTGAGAGGATGCCACTTGTCCACAGTCGGCTATTATTTGTATTATAACAAAGTGGGAGCAATTTCGCACGACGGAGCAGAGGTCACCAACTTTCTAACGAGTCAAGAGCTACTTATCTCCATTGTGATGTGGCCCTCAGATTAGCTCAAGAACAGTGAGTAGAGAGCTTCATGGGATGGGTTTCCATGGGGAGTAGCTGCATCCAAGCCTTACATCACCAAGTACGGTGTAAATTGTCAGATCAAAAAGGGTAAAGCATGCCACCGCTGAACTGTGAAGCACTGGAGACATGTTCTCTGGAGCGATAAATCTTTTCCTCTTTGTCAGCCATTCCCATGGACAACTCTGGATTTGGTAGTTGCCAGGGGAACAGCACTTCCCTAACTGCATTGTGTCAAGTGTAAAACTTGGTGCAGAGGGGTTAACATTATGCTGTGGTGCTGTATTTCAGGAGTTGGCTTGACTGGTTGGTGCCAATGAAAGGGATTCTTGTCTCCAAGACGTTGTGAACAATTCCAGTTGTTCCAATTTTGTGGGAACAATTTGAAGATTGTCCCTTTCAGTTGCAACATGACTACACACCAGTGCACAAAGCAAGTAATAAATCCTACAGTCCAAGAATGTGATGTCTGAAGTTGATGTGTTTCTGATGACAAGTGACCCAGTGTAAGGCCGTATATCGTAGTAGGGGGTTGTCAAGTTTAGGAATCCAAAAACCCATTTTTGCCCCTTATAATATAAAGAATTATTCCCTTAAAACAATGTTTTTGTTAAGGAATGAAACCCAGAACTACACAGGTTACCTTTCTCAGAAATTAAGTTAGACTATATGATGAAAAACAAATAAGCTTTTACATGACAGAAAAATGTCAACACATCCGAGTTATGTGACTGAGTTATGTGACCCAAAGCTCACATAATTTTTTGCTATACTCCAGTTGGTGGCAGTAACGCATCTTTTATTTACTTACCAGCCACTTCTAAAAGTCAGAAGAAGAACCACAAAAACAGTGTCATCTTTTCCCATTGAGACAACAATCACAGAAACACTGCAGGAAGGGAAAAGTGGAATTATGCTCATCAGTTTAATCCTCATAAGAAACAGAAGCTTTGAGTGTAGATCCTCTGAACCTTGCAACATGGCCAGATTTAGGTCTGCTTTTGGATTTCTTTAGATTGAGGCATGATGTGTTGCTTTTTAAGCCTACTTCAGTCCACTTCATGTGGTCAGTCAGGTTCTATTTAAGTTATTTTTTGATTCTTTAGGTCTGGCAGTAATCAGACCTGGGTGTGGGTTTTGAAAATGATGAAATGTAATTATTCGCAGATAATGCATGATTTAACAAGGGGGCCATATTCTTTCACACCACTGAATTTCTTACCTTTTCACTGCAACAAATGATAGTAGTGATGCTGCTAAAATATAAATCTAAAAGCTACAATTATTGAGAAATTGTAAAAAAAAAAAAATCAACCAGAATATCACAGGAAACTGAGAAATGACAGGTCATGCCACTGAAAATATGTTTCTCATCAGCTCAACTAAAGCTGAACAAAGTCATCACACTTAAATTCAGCCGACACTTTCGAATCACTTAAATGAACATCTTTCACATTTTTTACGGGGAAATAAATTACACACTTGGGCTTTCCATCAATGGCTTTAACTGGTGCTTCAGCCAGCCTTCATTAGACCAGTTAGAGCTGCTAAGTATAACATTTTAACATTAATAACTTATTACCGCTTTCACTGAGACATCAGTGGCACTACAGTATACAAATTAGACTGTTACTGACAAGATTAGCAGTTTTATTGACTGGTTCCCACCCAAGTGAATGAAGAGTCAAAGGGGTTTAAAGGAAAGGTGTTGACAATTACGGGAAGCTTAGAAGCCCACTGTGAGCTGAAGGCGCCGGATTTTCTCTGTTGGGTGCCTTTTTGTTTACAGTAATTAGGCCAAGATATAACAAGTCATATGACAGTGATGTATGGATGTTTCCATTCAAGTCTTTAGCAGCTTTTGTGTGACATGATTCCAAGCTGGATGAGTAGTTTAGACTAGCAGCATCCGTGGGAGGCTTTCCACGCATGATTCACATATATGTGCAGTGACAACTATGTTTATGCATGCATGACTGAAAACCAGAATCTTTACAGAAAACAGTGTAGAGAAAACAGAACCGCAATTTGTCAGAAAAACATCTGACAAACGTAGAGCAAATCCGAAGTGGGACAATCTACAGGGAAATAACCTGTAGAGTTTTGGTCAGGTTTTGGAAGTCAGAGAACAGAAAACAACACTTGGGAAAGATAGCACAATCTCAATGCTACATTTAATACAATTAATTATATTTGTCTTTTGAAATGTTTTGCAGATGGTGTAGGAATAAGGCAATCAACACTAATCTGGTGTAAATCATATATGTATAATGGATTCCAGTTTGCTCATATAAATGATAAATCTTCTTTGACACCAAAGTTATTTGGAAAGTACTACAGAGCTCAGTGTTCAGGCCAGTTATACTTAAACAATATTTACAATGTTCCACAGAGCTCAGTGTTTGTGCCAGTTCTTCCTCCTATCTATGAGGTACCACAAAGCTCAGTTTGGGCCAAAGGACAAAGACAAACTTAAAGACAAACTTAAATACAAACGAAGGTGGACATGAAACAATAGGGCAGGTAATCAAAACAGACACAGGTGTGGATCAGGCATGCGGAAAGACAGATGGGCACTTGAACCTTATTAGGGAGGGACGAGAACATGAGGAGCCAGACAAGACAAAATGTAGACAAACCCAAGGAAACCAGAACACAGATCTGAGAATAAAACTAATAGAACAGAATCTACAACAACTAACAAATAAGGTACCAGAAACAGGGAGTGAAGAAATAAGTCACACTGGTAACAAAAAACACCTGACTAAATGTAAACAAATACCAAACCGAAAACACACAAGATGACACAGTTAAACTTAGACAAAACAGAAATAATTGTCTTTGGACCTGAAGGGTGGTATTACTTTGGTTTCCTAATCGTTAAGACTAGGCTTGAAAACGTCCCTATTAGGTATATGTAAATAAATATGAATTTTCTTTTTAGTTAGGGCTGGCTCAGGGACCCATCCTTTTATTTATGCTGCTACATAATGGACTGTTTGATGACAGGACCTAGAGAAGTTTGGAAAAATGTTATATCCCTTTTCTTTAGCTGTGAATATACAAATCAAAATATATAAAAATGACTTGTAAGTAATTTTAATAAATAAAGTCCAGATTTAAATATACTTAAATAATGATTTGAAATATTTTTTACCATGTTTTTGTTTCACATATGTAGCATCTATGATTTTATATCTAACCTTTTGTATTTATACAATAGAAATGGTAGAAATCTGGATATTGGAGTCTGGAAAATGTATCAAGTGTGAAAATCCTGTAATTTATACCATTAGTGTTCCTCACTGTGTTCCTCTCCTCTCAGCCTCCAGCCGGTTGAGACAGATGGCTGCTCGAACTCAGTCTGGTTCTGCTGGAGGGAATGGTCCTTCTCCACTGGGAGTGCTCAGGATGTGGAGTTTCTTCAGTTCTTCACTTTGATGCAATCTGATCGTTTGCTCAGACAACATTTTACTAATTGGCATTTTATGAATTCCTGAATGTAATTGTTGGGAATTGCACTGAAAGCTTATTCAAGTAGACTTCAGCTTAGCAGACTGATTTTAAATATGGATTGATTAAATATAACTGGATAAGAATTGAACCTGTTTGTTTTTTATCTTTGAGATGTTTTTTTTATTGAGGCCTGGAGTTATATAAATAACCTGAATTGAATTAGAATCAATTGTGAGCAGAAACATGTTTGGGTTACTTTATGTCTAAGCCAGGAGGTTGAAGTCGGCAGGAGGTTTCAGTTCATGCTAATCAGATGATTTATTAACGTAATAAAAACCTTTTGTTGTGATTTATCTTTTCAACATTTCACCTGGCTGACAGAAGGCATCCAGGAAGGTTAGAAAACGTGCATGAATGAAATACAAAAATAAATAAATGACCATTTGTTGGTTTATTGAAGGAAAAGACAAAGAGATTGGGAGAAAATGAGAAACAGTGTGGAAGCACCACTCTGGGCTCAGGTGTTTTTCTTCAATTCCTGTGACATTTATGTCTCATTTGGTTTGTGGCTGCAGCTGCTGAGGCAAATGTTAGAGGAAGTTTGCATGCAAGTGTGTGGCCTCGCTACCCTTAAGGTGAAAGCTATCCAAAGTGACAACTTGTAGTTGTAATCACAGCTTTCAACCTGTGCCAGTCACACAGAAAACTAATTTTTAGCTCCATCCATGACAAACAATCTGAGATGACGCAGGAGAACATCAGGGCGACAACCTAATTATGCACAGAAAGGTGAAGGAATCCCTGAGAGTTCAAATAGCTCATCAAATTGTCCGCGCCTGTGGTCTCTGGAGGGTGTTAGAATCCAAAATGACTGTTAGCAAGGGGGATGCACAGCCGACAAGCTCAGACAAATTCTCAGGAACTGTGCTAAAATGTAAAATCTGTGCAAGTATACACAAGGGGAAAAAATTG
Source organism: Girardinichthys multiradiatus (assembly GCF_021462225.1). Lineage (NCBI taxonomy): Eukaryota > Metazoa > Chordata > Actinopteri > Cyprinodontiformes > Goodeidae > Girardinichthys > Girardinichthys multiradiatus. The sequence goes on from NC_061806.1 coordinate 29,390,458, forward strand.
AAGAAAACAAGAATGAAACTATTAGGAGGAATGGAGTGCTTCACTGCACAACAACACAAATTTGCAGAGGCTAAACACACATAAATGCACAGAGAAAGACAGATGGGAACCTCAGGCTTCACAGGTGGCACCTGCATTTCAAGCAGATACTGCTGCCAATGGCCAGTGCAGAAAAACAAAATCCAAATACAAGTTAAAGTGTCATGTGCAAACATCAACCATCAGTCTGCCCGTTCCTTCCAGGATAATGTTTTCTCCAGCCAGCAGACCATGAAGCACCTCAGGTGTGCCACGTATGGCAGCTTCGGCACATAAACATGCAATGACCGCCATAAAAAACACAACACTTGGGAGCACGCAAACACAGACATCTGTCACATTTCCCCTCATGTCTGCGACATTTCAGAACAGGACATTTTATCTTCCTCATGGCACAACATCAATGTTTTACATCCTCTTTAAATTTTAAATTTTGCACTTGTCACACGATGACTTTAATAATTCACAACACCAATATTTCTGTAATGACTGGTAATATCCACACAGCGACTGAAATGTTCAGTAGCTTGTTTCCCACCTGCACAGATTTTGTGTATTGTTTGTAAATGTCCTGAAGATAATAGATACACACCAGTTTAGCTTTCTGTTGTTTACACATTAATCTTATTAATGACTTCAGATCAGAAGCATAGATTGTCTGCAGAAGCATTTTAAATCCCCACAAGATGAGAGCTCAAGAAATGTGAATCCTCTATCCAGTTTTTTTTCTATTTTTTTCTAAGTGTAGAATTTGTGAGGAAAATATTTTTCTTGGTGTATATATTATTGAAACGTGGCTTAGCCCAAATAAATCTGCTAAAACTCATTCAGCATGAAACCAGTCATGATGCTGCTACATTTTTGGTACATGCAAAAAAGGTTTCTCCAGCTGCTTTCCCGGCCATTCTAATACACATTTACTCCAAGGGTCATTACATCCACTCTAGGATGTTTCCACTGACCTTGTTCTGCAGAATCTGCAGAGTTTCAGAATTCTTCATATTCAGGTTTTTGCACCTCAACCATCAGTTTTAGCCTTGCTGTGGAGGAGGAACCATTATTATTTTTAGCATCTAATCAGCCGTGAGGAAATATACAGGTCCTTCTCAAAATATTAGCATATTGTGATAAAGTTCATTATTTTCCATAATGTAATGATGAAAATTTAACATTCATATATTTTAGATTCATTGCACACTAACTGAAATATTTCAGGTCTTTTATTGTCTTAATACGGATGATTTTGGCATACAGCTCATGAAAACCCAAAATTCCTATCTCACAAAATTAGCATATTTCATCCGACCAATAAAAGAAAAGTGTTTTTAATACAAAAAACATCAACCTTCAAATAATCATGTACAGTTATGCACTCAATACTTGGTCGGGAATCCTTTGGCAGAAATGACTGCTTCAATGTGGCGTGGCATGGAAGCAATCAGCCTGAGACACTGCTGAGGTCTTATGGAGGCCCAGGATGCTTCGATAGCGGCCTTTAGCTCATCCAGAGTGTTGGGTCTTGAGTCTCTCAACGTTCTCTTCACAATATCCCACAGATTCTCTATGGGGTTCAGGTCAGGAGAGTTGGCAGGCCAATTGAGCACAGTGATACCATGGTCAGTAAACCATTTACCAGTGGTTTTGGCACTGTGAGCAGGTGCCAGGTCGTGCTGAAAAATGAAATCTTCATCTCCATAAAGCTTTTCAGCAGATGGAAGCATGAAGTGCTCCAAAATCTCCTGATAGCTAGCTGCATTGACCCTGCCCTTGATAAAACACAGTGGACCAACACCAGCAGCTGACACGGCACCCCAGACCATCACTGACTGTGGGTACTTGAGACACTGGACTTCTGGCATTTTGGCATTTCCTTCTCCCCAGTCTTCCTCCAGACTCTGGCACCTTGATTTCCGAATGACATGCAGAATTTGCTTTCATCTGAAAAAAGTACTTTGGACCACTGAGCAACAGTCCAGTGCTGCTTCTCTGTAGCCCAGGTCAGGTGCTTCTGCCACTGTTTCTGGTTCAAAAGTGGCTTGACCTGGGGAATGCGGCACCTGTAGCCCATTTCCTGCACACGCCTGTGCACGGTGGCTCTGGATGTTTCTACTCCAGACTCAGTCCACTGCTTCCGCAGGTCCCCCAAGGTCTGGAATCGGCCCTTCTCCACAATCTTCCTCAGGGTCCGGTCACCTCTTCTCGTTATGCAGCGTTTTCTGCCACACATTTTCCTTCCCACAGACGTCCCACTCAGGTGCCTTGATACAGCACTCTGGGAACAGCCTATTCGTTCAGAAATTTCTTTCTGTGTCTTACCCTCTTGCTTGAGGGTGTCAATAGTGGCCTTCTGGACAGCAGTCAGGTCGGCAGTCTTACCCATGATTGGGGTTTTGAGTGATGAACCAGGCTGGGAGTTTTAAAGGCCTCAGGAATCTTTTGCAGGTGTTTAGAGTTAACTCGTTGATTCAGATGATTAGGTTCATAGCTCGTTTAGAGACCCTTTTAATGATATGCTAATTGTGTGAGATAGGAATTTTGGGTTTTCATGAGCTGTATGCCAAAATCATCCGTATTAAGACAATAAAAGACTTGAAATATTTCAGTTAGTGTGCAATGAATCTAAAATATATGAATGTTAAAGTTTCATCATTACATTATGGAAAATAATTAACTTTATCACATTATGCTAATATTTTGAGAAGGACCTGTAGATGAATGGTTCTTTTGCACCACTGAGACTGCCATCATGCACAACAATTTTTAACCCACCACAGTGAGGATACCATGTCAGGTTCTGTAAGAAGTAGTCATGCAGGCTCCTGTTGCTCTCCTAATTTCTCCCTCATTGCTAAATATGAAGCCAGGGCTTTTCTTACATACAGCCTAAACACATGAGTGAAATTTGGAGATGTGCATGCTGCTCGCCATCTGGTACCCCTATCCAATGGGGATCCCAGTGCATGCAGATTTCTGTGTGCACACAGCTGAAGTACTGCATGGTGCAGTATTTATTGGGATAAAGATTGTAAATTGTTTGTTGCAGCTGTATGGTGACATCCTTTGGGAGGAAGCCAGCGCAGATGGAGGACATGATGCATAACAGCTGTAGTTCCAGCAGCTTTGTAATAACTTACTTGGAGCATTGCCAGCCCAGTGTGAGTGAGATAAAATCCAAATTTAAATCCTGATGACCACACCACACTCCTCCAAATACCACCCAGGACCTCAATTTCTTACAACCACTGTGATGGCCCACCACAACCTCCATACAGAAGCTTTGTGCATGCTCCAAACAGCTGAAAACTTACACAGATGTTCATGCAACATTGGTAGCCCACTGCACTCTTATAATGCACTAGAAGACCCTGCCAAAAACATCTATATTCTTATTTAACACCATAGCAGCTTAATCTGATGTGAAAGGAGTCTAAATGCATGATAAAAGCTGCTGATGCATGTAGCACTAAAATGTGAACCTTTAACAGTTTTCATTGATTTTCTGTGCAGGATTTTCTTAACTATTTGAAAAAATCCTTCAAGCATTAAAAGACCTTTAATGATGATATCTATTACATGTCAAAGTAACAAATAGATATATCCTAAAAGCCTTAATGTTGAAATAGACTGCACTGCCATCTACCTGTTGAGGTTAGGTCTCCACCATTTTCAGACATTTGTTGAAATATTTGCTCTTGTGCCATCTACCCCTCACCCTTACTGTAAACTCAAACTAAGTTTAGAAGTTACAGTAGTTCCCCTAGCATTCAACCATGGCATTTATTATTATGTAGTCTCGTATTTGGAATACATATTTCTAACCATATAATATATGATATGTAGCCCCAGTAACCTCTTGACTCCAACCCCCAGTACTGGGGCCAGAATTTAACTTTTGTTTTCTTCTAATTTCTTTACTGCAAATTCCATTAGTTAAACATAAATATATGTGTTATCCACAGAAATAGTAGAATCTGGCTAAAAGCTGATACAAACCATTTCTACAAACACCAAAACAGTTAAAACTAAACGCAGTTGAATCAGAAAATAAACAAACTGACGTAATCACAAAACTCGGTCTCAGCTGTTCACCATACGGCTTCTACACACACATCCAGCATATCTGCTGTAAGCAGAGAGCTCACAGATTCCAAAAAATACATTTTGTCGCAATCCACCTTTAACTCAGCCAGCAGCAAAGCAATGTCAGAGTTATCACTCCCATTTGAAAATAATTATTAAGATAATTATTAACATAATGATTGTTTAGATAGAGTGTTTCAATTCTCAGAAAAATTCAGTTAGATTTGTGCATGTTATTTTGATCTCAAACTTCACAAAACCCCTTTGGGCTTAAGTAGTTTTGACAAAAAGGTGAAAAAAAGCAATTTTCAGGTCATGTTGCTTTTAAACATAATTGCTCAAGACAGGAATGTGTAGCACCAGTCTGAATGTGAGCCAACTATTGTGACTATTTCACAAAATTATAAAGAATTCCAAACATTTTCACTGTCGAACATGAGGATATAAAGTATGAAGTTTTGCAAAAGTAACTATTTTGCATGCTGTTAAACCTCAAACCTCAGTGTAATTCATTCAGACTTTGTGACAGATGACACAAAGCACTGCAAAATTGTGAAGTGGAAGTAAAAGGATGAATGGTTTTCAAAATTGAATAATTGAAACTCTTAAAAGTTTGGCAAGCCTTATACATCATTGCACCCCTGAGTTACTTATTGGGAAGAAAATCCTTAGACTAATAAAACTGCTGCAAGTCTTTTGGGGGTGTGCGTTCATATTGAGATCCAATTAGAAAAAGGTGCACTCTGACTTCAGAAGGAAGTTGGTTGCACTGGATTTTGTTTAAGGGTTATTAAAGTAAAGGTGGCTGAATACACATGTATGCCACACTTTTCAAAATTTTGTTTGGAAAAGACTTTAAAAACCATGTATCATTTTCTTTCCACTTTAGAATTACGCACATCTTTGTTTTGCTCTATCGCATAAATTCCCAATAAAACACATTGCATCTTGTTGCATTAATGTGAACAAGTTAACAGTTTTTATGCTTTTGCGAGGCAGTGTATGAAGTTTTCTAAGTTTCACAAGTTTTGCTTTAAAATGTTTTACAGAAAACCTGCACAGGTTCACCAGGAGGATTTTAACAGTAAACCTTCTTGCAGGCTGCCAGGGAAGTGTGGAGAAGCTGGTGGATTCGGTTACCTTTGGACAGATCCTGGTGTTACAGTTTTAATGTGTTATGAAGTAGCTGGTTTTGTCTTTAAACACATATCATTTAACCAGAATATCTGCAAAATAGGCCCATGTTCTAACTTGAATTCATCTAATCATTACATTAGTTGAATCACGTTACGCCATATGACTCCGTATGCTTTGGCTTTCTTTTATGCATTCCTTCAGTGATTTAATGAGGATCACTACCCTGTCAGCATCACTCAGAATTTGAGACATTGCTTTGGAGAAGTTGTCAGTCAATCAAAGCAGATTTGGAGCCAGAATTACAGTCTGCAAACAAATAAAATCTGTCAGCTGATGTTTGACATGAACTGCACCTCTGTCTGACAGCACTATGATTATCTCCAAGTTAACTGCAGCGGGCTGCTTACCCCCTCGCTGTGTTCCACATTTAAATTCAACCCCGGCCCTCCCTCTGACAGATGGTCAGTCTGTTATGTGTGCAGCATATGAACTATTGATTGCAACATTTACATGAATTATTTGAGCTACTCTTCTGCTGGGATTTTTTTTTTTCCAAAACAGGATCTGCTCCCGGCAGCGAAAATAACAAACAAGCAGTACTAAAATCTACTTTTGTGCTGTTGTTTTATAAGAAATAAATAAATAGCTGTACATGCTAATAGAGATCACAGAGAGGAAGATGCACAATGGCATCTTGTTTCTTCTAAGGCCATTTTTCAACATTGCATGTGAGAAACCAAGACCATCTGACAACACTGCAAGCTTGGTGCGTTTTCACAGGCATGCATCGCTGTGTCATAAACATGTTTTTGTGCAGGTTGCGCGTGGGAGTGCACATGTATTTTTCCGTGCATGTTTGAGTGTGTTTCTTGGCTTGCGTGACCATGGTTTTCAGCACTAAGAAAGAGGGAGTAAGGCAGACTGAATGTGAGAATAAGAATGACAGAGGGAGGGATGAGGATTGAAAGGAGAACAAGGTGGAGTACGAGACAAAGAGGTGGAGCAGGCTTTCAGCATCAGCAGTAGTGATTTTTCTTTTCTTGCCGCTTGCCTGCTGAACAACTCACTACAGGTGAAACTTTTGGCCATTTTCACCTCCGTCATCGATTACAGAGGCCCAGTGGTGTCCTATGTTTGTGTGAGTGCATCACAGTGTGCAGGTAAGTGTATGTGAAGACAGAAAGGAGAGCAAAAGTACACAATTCATGCATGCAGCAACAATGGAGAGAGACAAAGAAACAATCGAGAAGGTGAGGAGTACTGAGGTTCTAGGGGGGTTCAAGTAGAGTAGAGGAAAATAAAGGATGAGAAAGAGAGGCCACAGACTAGGGGAAGATGAGAGAAGTAGTTGATAAAGAGGAAGAAAGAAGGAAGAAGTGAAGAAAGGCGTGAAGAAAACAGGAAGAGATGAGGTGAATTATAATCTGGGCTTTAAAAGCAGACAAAGCAATGTTTTAAATTCCCACTCGGTACACACCAATACCCTGCACAGACCTCTGTCCTGTGAAGTGGATAAATGCCTCCATCAGTGAGTAAAAATCTACTGTTTTTAAAAGCTACACACGTCAAACAATGCATAAAGTACTGAATCCTGTTAACCTTATGCATTTCTGCTGCATTATGCAGATATATCTGCCCCAACGTTGAGACCATAGAGAGAGCTCAGGTTGACAAATCCTCTATCCTTCAGCTTCCTTTCAGAATCCGGGTCTTCCTCAAATCCAGATAGTTTACAGGTTCTTCACCTGGTTCTTCCAGTTTTAATTCCCACGGCTTCATGTACTCCTCACAACAATCAGATTCAGACAAACTAAGAACTGGAATTTGTATTTTAATTCTCTTTATTCCACGTACATGAGAAATGTTTTTGTAGCTTTATAACAAGTGAAATAATAACAAAAAACTGAAAGCATAAATAAGAATAATGATAATAAATTGATAAAAAGAGGAAAATCCAATCTAGGACAACTATGAACATTCCCTGGAACAATTAATATTTTCAACAATTGTTACAACAAGTACTCACAACTAGGTACAAAAGCCCTGAAAGGCAAGAAAAAAACATGAAACGAAAGTTTATGACATGCATGTGCTAAAAATGTTCTGACATTTTCTCATAATCTGTCTTGAAGTCTGACCAAAGCTGCCTTTTGTTCCTGAATGTTTGAGCTTTGGGCCCTGAAAGGAAAATGTGTGACAAAAAAAGAAGAAGAAATCTTTTATCTTAAACCAGAAAGAACTGACCTTGCAGGTTTGTTTACTTCTGTTTGTAGAGAAATGTTCAACACCTTGTCTATAGCCCCCAAAAGAGAAAACTGGGAGTAAATCTGACAACTGTTTTTCCACACTCTATTGCTTTTATAGGGAATAAAACCCTATAGCCCTGAAATCATGTGAGCTATTTTCTAACTTTGACAAAATTGATGAGTTCTTAGCCAATAACAGAATAAACATGTTTTGGTCTTTACTACTGCAAGATAGTTTTGACACTTTTGAAAGAAGAGATAGAAGGCTACGGTGATGGTATGTACAGTGTTTGACAAGAGGGGACCTTGCTATTTTTCAGGCATTTTTTTGCCTTTAAGTGTCAGAAGCAAACCAGCTCCACCAGAACAGCAACTTTCATATTATAAAAATGCTGCAGTGCAGGAACGGAGATCTGAAAACACACAAAGTTGTGGTGAGATGTTGGCAGGCTACATGTTTATAAATTTGGACTTCTGATGATTTCTTATTTCTTTGCATAGGGGGCCGGAGGGTTTGGGGGGTGTTGCTCCAACTGTCGAAGCATAGTGGTTGCAATATCATGGTGTGAGGCTGTTTTGATGCTAGTGGTGAAGTGGATGGAATACTGAAGAGCTCATCCCTTTATTAAAAATCAACAACTAGATGTTGTAAATCTAGCAGAACAATGATTTAAAACACATCCAAACTGCTTCCGGAATGGACAAAACAGACTAACAAAGTTTCTGGAATGTTCTTCCCAAAGATCTGACTTCCAACTTGTTAAAAATTTGGGGGCCAACAATGTCAAAAAACCAACCAATTCAAATTAACTGCAGCCATTACTCCAGGGAAAGAGTTCGGATATCCAGTCAGACTAATAATGTAAATGTTTTGATTGCAACCGAAAGCGAGTGGTTGAGACGAAACTTGCTAGAGGACATTTAATCCAAATATTAGTGGTGGTGTTTGAATATATTTACTGCCGTATGTACGATCTGGACCCTGTGTGGAAAAGAGCGTCCTAGTTGTGTGATGTATAATTCACCCTAAAAAAAAGACCAGTTCAAATTAATTATTAAAACAAATTTTAAAATTTTAAATTAAAGCATCAGTTTTTTTCCTCCATGATAAAGGACTTTCAGTTGATATTACTGAGGAGGTGTTTCTACTGCATGTGTTTTTAGGGTCCTGTGTATCCTGATTTATAGACATTTCCCAGTCAGAGATCCATGGAAATGTGGGAATGATGTGGCAGGAAGAAGCGATGTTCAGAACTATCGGTTCGTGTTCCTCCATGTTTCTTTTCTTCTTATGCACACCAGCAGGGCTTGATAAATGAACTATGCTGCGCACGAAAAGCAAACTGCAGGCAGATTTATGATCACGTATAACTGGAATGAAACGAGGATGCATGCTAGGAACATCGATGCATGAAACTGGACCTGAAATTAGTGCTGCTTCCTCCTCACACACATTCTGTGTCAACATTTTGACAGATGTTTTTAAAAGTGTGGAGAAAATGATAATTTTGTGCCTGCTCATGTCATATGGAGATGACCTGCATTTTAATCTCAATCTTCTCTCCTCCATCTGGTGCCCTCAGCTGTTTCTGCATCATATTTTTGTAAGATTTTTCCCCACTTTCACCTGTCCTATGAGCTGCAAACATGCACGTCTGTGCAATACTTTGCTGTTATTTATATCCATACCCAATGACAGTAATTTACAAGCATAAATGTATGGTGTATTTGTGCCTTCAGGGCTACATATGCATGTTAAAGAATCCCAAATGAAGGTTTTTTCAAAATCTTTTTTATTCTGTCAATTTCTCATTGCAGGCCCTTTCTCACACTTACATAAAGGGATATTTAAAGGCAAAGCAACTTGACAATACAAAAGCCGAAAAACAACATCCACAAACAACAAACCTATCGCTTTTTTTGGTTCTCTGCAGAACTACAGAACATCTTTTCTCTGTGTCTCATTTTGAGGAAGATCCTCAGGCAAAACTTTGCAGAGACAAACTGCTTCCAGCAGCGGAGAAGAAAGAAGGGAGAGATTTATAAGTAAAGTCCAAGACTTTTTGTTACTTCACAGACTGGCTGGTGTGAATAGATTATTCATGGTGAGAAGAGAAGAACTCGAGTGGGGGGATGTGGAGAACAAAAGGTATAAAAGAAAGAAGGAACAAAATCTGCTTGAGGAAATTACTGAGTGCTGAAGCCTTAATCATTGCACCGTCTATATTTATTATGCAGCTCTGGTTCTAATGCTCTTTTTTCATCTAAGCAGTTCAAGCTTGGAGGTAGAGCCATTTTCGTAACTAGTTCTGTTTTTAACAGCACACAAAGATAACTAAAGTGCAGGCGAAGAGTTTATCTGCGCAGAACAGGATTTGTCATCTCTGGAAACAGATGTTTTGTGCCTTGATGACCCATATTATTAGAAACAAAGATTCCCTCTTATATTTGAAAATACATTTCAGTCCACAATGTTGTGCACGGATAGGTTCAAGAGTGGTGTGAACTTTTTTCTTGGAAAGTATTTCTTGTGGAAGGTAAAGTAAGCACAGCTTCTTGTAGCAACATCAAAGCTTTAAACTGACAAAAATGGCTTCTGCAAACAATGAGATGTTGGAAAATCTTCCGTTCCCCCGGTCTGATGTTCCAGTTTGAGCCCCTCAGCATCCATTGGTTACAAGTTTCTGTCTTTATGAAGAACCAACACTAAACAAATATCCAGGGGGACAACTGGGTAACCGTTCAATCAGCATTCAGCTAATCACGGTAGCATTTGTGCACAAATTTGATCTAAATCCTGGGAGGAAGAGACAACCCTGTGAATATTTTTCACAAGTAATAGAAAATTTTATAATGTCAGGGAAAAAGAGGAGAACAGATGTATAGACACATTTAACGTAGAAAAAAACAAGACGTTGTGTAAACCATGCGGGACAATGATCTCCGGTAAAAAGACAACTAATCTTAAATGACATCTACAGACAAGTCATCCAGATCTACGTGCAAAGGTAACTGGTTTAAGGCAAACATTATTTCGTTAACTGCTATTGTGTTTTTACAATGCTTTAGTACTATGCTTTACTATAATAAAACTATACCACTGCTTTTCTGTTAAGTTAATGTTAGAGACAGGAAGGCTGTGGGTGGTAAAAAAAAAATGGATTCATTTTGTGTTATTCAAGGAAATTGGTGAAAAAATATTTACATTTTACATATAATTTATTTGACTAAATTGACTGTAGATTTAGTCGACTAAATTCCTATGATAATTAGTTGACTAAAACTAGACTAAAACTAAAGCAATTCTGATGACTAAATTATGAATAAAACTAAATTACATTTTTGTCAAAAGACTAAGACTAAAAGTAAATCAAAATTTACTGTCAAAATTAACACTGGTACAATAAATACAAGTTCAGGTATTTAAGAATATTTGCAATATGAGGGAATAATTGGGCATAACTCCAACCACAAGATGGCGGCATAGTGCTACCAATATGACCATTGTATATGTAGAATATGCATCAGCTGACATCACTTGGACACATGCAGTACCATTTTTTTCTCTTTTTGTTAATTTGAATTTGCAATTTATGGTTTTCTTTATGTTTAGGACTATTTGCATTGTATTCTCACTGAAGGCATTACAACTGTGAATGGCCACATATGGAATTATGTAGCAAAAGAAATTGCAAAATAATTGTTGTGATGACTGAAATATAAGCCTTCTGTTGTCTGTCAATGAACCTCGGAAGTTCTTTCAAGACTTTGAAAATCTTTTTCAGGTGACCACCTCATGAAGCTCATGGAGAGAATACCAAGAGAGCAAAGCAGTTATCAGAGCAAAGGTTGGCTATTTTGAAGAATCTAAAATATAAAAATGCTCCAAATATAAAAATGTTTGGTTATTTCACACTTTTTGTCACTACATAATTCAATGTGTGTCCATTCACAGGGTTTCCTATGGTGAGAATCTACAATTTAAATAGTCATGAAAATAAAGAGACCCCTTAAGTGAGAAAGTGTATCTAAAACTCTGGACCGGTAGTGTACAGTCAAGCCTTCCATACCATACCTTCCATAAAGACAACCACCAAAAAATAACTGTAAATACAAATTATTTTTAAAAAACAATAATATAGTAATGTTAAATAAAAGTACAACTCAAGCGGTTTAAATTCTAAACATAAAATGCGTTCCTCAATTATTGAAACATCATGACCCACCATATTCCACAAAGTGGCTTAGTCTGGATGCCGTTTCCAACTGGTGGGGCTACCGGACGCTCCTTTCAAAAGGGGGAAAAGAGGAAGGCAGCAGCAAAAACAGAAATTACTAAGAACTGAGAGGAAAAATAGATAACGGAAAAAGGGGGAGGAAACTAAGGGGACAAATCTTTCAAAAATGTCTGTCTGGATGTTAATGTCATATTTTACTGACATTTTAGATTTGTTCCTAGGAAGACATCCATGTTTTGTATATAAGTATTGTTAAAAACTTGTAGTAAGTATAGTAAGCAAAATATGGACTTATAAAGAATATTTTCAGAATCAGAATCAGCTTTATCGCCAAGTTTGTACATACAAACAAGAAATTTGACTCCGGTACACTTTGCTCTCTGGGTTTGTTTTTTTTTGTTTGTTTTGTTTTTGTTTAATGCATTATAAGATATATTTATGCATAAGATGGTGCTGATGATAGCCTCGGAGCTTCGCTCTTTCTTTCTTTGTGTATTTTGTGTGTTTTTATGTTTTTCGAGGAACAGTACCACAATTCTGTGGTCTTATTCAGCAGAGAGAAACTTCTCAACATCAGAGAGTCCTCTCTTGGGATTTTTTCACCATCCTTCATCGATCCGAGGTTCACTGAGCTCCTGGCAAGCGGAGCTGCGGCACTCTATGGGATACTGCGCCAAAGGTGTCGGAGGGTAAAGCGCGCTGGTAAAGCTCCGCAAACAAGGACTTCGCACACCACCGCCTTCAATCCACCTGGCAAATGTCCGTTCTCTAAGTAACAAGATGGACGAGCTGCTTCTTCTCAGCTATAAAAACACGGACCTCCGTGGATCAGCGGTTCTCTGCTTTACCGAGACATGGCTGAGTGAAAACATCCCGGACCGCACACTGTTGATGCCGAGCTTCCATTTGTTCAGAGTGGATCGCAGCGTGGAGCTGTCGGGGAAGAAGCGAGGAGGCGGAATCTGCTTTTATATAAATGAAGGTTGGTGCAGAGACATAAAAGTGCTGGGGAAAACATGTAGTCCTGATCTGGAGTCATTTTCCACGAACTGTAAACCGTTTTATTCACCGAGAGAGTTTTCCTCGTTTATAATAATTGGCTCATATTTTCCACCGCATGGCTGCACTTCTGCCGCTGAAAAACATCTCGGAGAAAAAATACATGGACTCTTTCATCATAATACTGGGAGAATTTAACTCCCCAAATACAGAGAGCATATTAAGTGTCCCACCAGAGAAAAAAACACACTAGACCATTGTTACACAACTTTAAAGGAATCATATCAGGCTGTTACCAGGGCTGCTCTGGGATTTTTGGATGATTCTCTTATCCACCTCATCCCAACCTACAGACAGAGACTAAGATCTTCCACACCCACGGTTCACACTGTTAAAAAGTAGACTGAGGAACCAAAGCAGATGCTACAGGCCTGCTTTGAATGCACAGACTGGACTGTTTTTGAAACTTCAGCCACTGACTTAAACCAACTAACTGATGTGGTGACATCATACATCAGTTTCTGTGAGGACATGTGTGTGCAGACCAAGACCTTCTGCACCTTTGGGAACAATAAGCCATGGTTTACTCCACACCTCAGGAATCTGCGCAGGGAAAAGGAAGAAGCTCACAGCAGTGGAGATTGGGCGCGGTACAGGCAGGCCAGGAACAGACTAACAAAAGAGATCAAAGCAGGCAAGAGAAGCTACAGTGAGAAGCTAAAGAACAGCCTTTCTACTGGTGACACTTCAGCTGTATGGACTGGTCTGAGAAACCTGACTGGCTATAGGAGCCCTCCCACCCATCCTGAACAGAATCCTCGTCTGGCTAACCGTCTGAATGGCGTCTACTGCAGACATGACAGGAAGCCGTTCACACCTCAAATCATCTCCTCCACATCCCATTCAGGAACAAATTCTTCCCATAAAGCAACCAACCCCCTATCTTCAGATCCTCTGCCTGCACTAAAGATCTCCGAGGAAGATGTAAATAGGCTCTTTCAGCGCATGAAAACAAAGAAAGCTGGAGGACCTGATAATGTCTCCCCATCATGCCTGAAACCCTGTGCAAATCAACTCGCCCCGATCTTCAACAAGTCACTGGAGAAATGTGAGGTCCCCTCCTGCTTCAAACAATCCACTATCATCCCTTTGCCCAAGAAACCCACCATCCTAGGATTAAATGACTACAGGCCTGTAGCCCTGACGTCTGTGGTCATGAAATCCTTTGAGCGGCTGGTGTTGAAGCACCTGAAAGACATCACAGGCCCCCTGCTGGGCCCCCTGCCGTTTGCTTACCGAGCAAACAGGTCGGCAGATGATGCTGTCAACTTAGGTCTACACTTCATCCTGCAACACCTCGACCACCCAGGGACGTACGCCAGGATCCTGTTTGTAGACATCCGCTCGGCCTTCAACACCATCATACCAGACATCCTCCACCAGAAGCTCACCCAGCTAAGCAGCCCAGCCTCCACTTGTCAGTGGATCAACAGCTTCCTGATGGACCGAGAGCAGCAGGTGAGACTGGGGAGCATCTTCTCCCGCACCAGATCTATAAGTACTGGTGCCCCCCAGGGGTGTGTTCTATCCACACTCCTGTTCTCCCTGTACACAAATGACTGCACCTCAGCGGACTTGTCCCTGAAACTCCTGAAGTTTGCAGATGACACAACTGTCATTGGTCTGATCCAAGATAGTGATGAGTCTGCATACAGACAGGAGGTGGATCGGCTGGTACACTGGTGTTGTCAGAACTACCTTGAATTCAACCCACTCAAGACTGTTGACCACTTCAGGTTCTTAGGAACCACCTTCTCTCAGGACCTGAGATGGTCCTCACACATAGACACTGTTCAGAAGAAAGACCAGCAGAGACTTTACTTCCTGAGTACAACCTTCCACAGGACCTGCTGGTCATCTTCTACACTGCCATCATTCAGTCTGTCCTGTCTTCATCCATCTTATGTCCTTAAATATACAGATATACAAAGGTGCATTTGCAACTTCCGTATGCAGTTCTTTGGTACTCTATTAAATGTTCATCAGAGAAACAGCCTGGGGGAAGAAACTGTCTCTGTGGCGGCTGGTTTTAGTAAACCATGCTCTGTAGCGACTGTCTGAAGGTAAAACTCTAAACAGTTTATGTGCAGGGTGTGTGGGGTCTGCAGATATTTTAACAGCTCTTTTCCTGACCCTAGACCTGTATAAGTCCTGGATGGAGGGAAGGTCAGCTCTTATTATTCTCTCTGCAGTCCTGATTATTCATTGCAGTCAATTTTTTATATTTAATAACACTATTTAACATGGTGAGGGCTCAACCCTACAAGGAAAGTTTTAAAGGAGCAGGAATGAGGGAGATCTTTATTCCCATGCTCTATGAGATTTTCCTGTTTACCCCCCGCCCCCCAAAAAAATTAACTGGGATTTTCTCCCCTTGTTGTAAAGCTGATCTGGCTTTCTGACTGTTGATCAATATTTTTAAATTGTATTTCAGATGTTATTTGTAGACACATTTTGGAGCATAAACAATGAACACCCTCAGGTCATATGGAAATATCAAACACCTTTATAAACAAAGTTGTAAATTATCATCATATTTCAGTCAAAAACTGTGGTTCCCAATGCAGCTCAGTGCCGAGCATTGATTAGCACTCAGAGTGTCAGGGTTCTGGGTTTTTGTGTGTGTGTGTTTGTGTTCACTTTGTTTTTAGCTTTCAGATGGTTCCAGAGTTTCTCAGGTGCACGGGGTGACAGATGCGACTGATCTGCTGATTGCCTTGAGGAGTATTTAAGCAGGACGCTGCCAGAGTGTTTGCCTTCAGTGGTAACAAACCTAGCCACTACCCAAGCTATGCTTCGTTCCATGAATCTTTGCTGACATTGTGTTTGATTTTTCGTAGGCTGAAACCTGAACCTTGTTTGTCTTCGTTGAGCTTCGTCTTTGGCTCCAGTGATTTCCTGGATGCTCAAGTCATATCGAAAATGACACAGAGAGCCGCCATGGACATTTTTACAATAAACAATAAGAAGATGACAATGGGCTCATGTTCTTCCTGATACTCAGACTTTATATGAGCAGAATTAATGATGAATTAGCAGCAGAATTTTAAACATGGAAGTCACAAAGTTACAGTTGGCAGTTGCTTTAAGCCCTTGATGCTTAGATCTGCAAAGAGTAGATGCTTCTGAGGGACCAATTCCTGGGTTTGGAGCTGGAGATTTTAACACTGGAGCAGAAAGAACTGAGGCCAAGTTAGGAACTATGTTAAAAGCTGAGATCCAAATCTGAATAAACATGATGTATTTTACCTTGGATAGATTCATCAGATGGAGAAACACTCACAGGTGCTCCTACATAATCATGATGGTTAAAAATTCACAGTTCTGAATTGAGCGCCATGTGTACAGTCCATCAAAACACAGAACACTCTTCAGCTGCACTAATGCACCATTCATTCAGCAGATTATATGGAGTTACAGCAGAGTTCTGTGCACAGCTGTATTCAAGTGTGTTTGTGTACACACCAATAAATGTGACAGCGGATAAGAAGCACTTACGAACACAACCCCAGGCGAGGTGGACACAGAGCTTTGCTCGTTCCCACTCACAGCTAAGTCAACACTCAGCGTTACTAGGAGAGTCGAGCGGCGAAGCGCAAAACATCACCAGTGACAGAAACATTAAAAGGTGCAAAGAATAAATAAACCTACATACAGGTTTGTCCTTCACATGTTGCTAATCCTGAAAATCCCTGCTTCAAACAAGAAACACTTGCTTCCATCTCAGAGATATTTAATTAGGATATTAATTTAGAGACATCACAGTGAAGAAGAATAAGATCCAACATGGACACAGTGGAAAGACACACAGCTTTCAAATAATCTTTCCATGTGGTTAAAGTAAAGCCAACTGTAACTGTCCTTTATTTGCTTTACATGATTTATAATGCCTGTGGCAGGAGGACATAGCAAAGGTTTAGTGATTTACTTTATTCCTCATGTATTTAGAATGATTCTAGGACTGTTTTACCAGCAGACAACTGTATTAAGAAGGTTAAAAATAACCAAAACATTAATTATTTCAGCTGAAATGTTCGGTATTTTTGTATGGTCAAATATGACAGAAGAAAAATGTAACTTCAAGTAATTTTCATTGAAGCCATGTGTTTCAAAATGTATCTGAGTGCTGCATTCATCGGAACAAGGTGAATGCAGGTACAAGGTATAAAAGGTATGAACACAGAGAGTTAAAAGAAAAATTCACAGCACGAACTGAATGCCGTTATTTAAAAAAGCTTGTCATCCAGTTTGTAACCTTCCATCTTCGGTTTTAAACAGCATTACCATAATTAGAGTGATAGGTGGCGCTCTTTCAGCTTCCACATCTTGACTGTCAGTTTTTTTTTTATAACGTATTCTTGAATGAATGTTAAGGAGCCTTTTTTAATCCAGCTGACCGGCAGGAGGCAGTGACTGGTCAGAGAGGGACAGCTACGTTACTTTATGCTCCCTACAGTCATAGAAAACATCAGATTCTCCATGACTTTACCTGACATCTTATTAAAAGGCTTTGCAATGATATGATGATATGATATGATATGATAAATATTTAAGCATTTTTTAAATCTTATCCTTTAACAATATTGGCATAAAACATTGATAGCTGTAACCTGTCTATTACTGTACTCTAGTCTTTAAAATTAAATAATTAGCTATGTTATGTTTTGGTACTTGGTTGGGGTGTGAGGTCAGCTGTGGCATCCTTCAGGGACGCTAACTTGTTCCCTCTGTCTTTCATCAATGTGGCTTCTCCTAATAGTATCTTAATATTAAATCATAATGGATGTTACCCTTTTTTATGTTGGCTGAACAGCCATGGAAGCGGCCCAAATAGGACTAATTAATATCATATTAATATAAAAGTAAAAACATCAATCCACACCCATAACAAAATGAATCAAACTGACTAAACAGATGACAAATAATTGTCATCTGTTGTTCAAAGACACAAGGAGAATAAAACATTTCTCTCAAATAAACAAAAACCCAACAAATAATCACAAAAAATATTCTAAAATAAAGAATGTGGGTCCTCCTCAACATTTCTTATACTGCACATTAAATCTCCACCTACCTTTAAAACTAACCATAAATTTGTGGTTCTTTTTGAGAAATAATTCTTGTTGTGAACGTTCATCTGACTTCCCTCACCTCGTCCCTTCTTGTAATGCACATTACAAATTTAAGAAAAGTGTCTAACAAATGAAATGTTAATATTTTGTTTATTACTAATGTAAATAGTCGCAAATATAATGCTTTGGAGTAGCTTTGAGTAAACCCAAACAGCTTTTGGATTTTCTGCACCTTGTTCACAAATTGTTGCAGCCTAACAAAGTTGGAGTGACACCAGACACTCTCTACTAAAACACATTGGCAGAATAAGGATCAGGAATCAGAAAATGCCATCGTTTTACTCTAGAGACTGGGCTGCCCGAACACGAGACTGAAGTTAATAACAAAGGGCAAAAACAGCAATAATCTCCATGTCACTATGAGTGAAAAGCCTGGGAAGAATGCCAGTGACCCACAGGAGAAGCAAAGAGAGATGAGATGAAAACTGACAGAAAAACACACATAAATACACAAATATGTAGTTCAGAAACATACAAGCACATGCATGAACATGTACACAGACGCACAACTGGAAAGCAGCTGTACGCTCACACACAGTGGCGCACACACAAGCGCAAAAAGGTCAATGGTGTAATTCCTCACTGACAGAGTCTGTGCAACCGTTCTGTTGGCTGTAGATCGGGCCATGCTGACCATGAGTAATTTGTAGTGACCTTTACAGTGTCAGCTAACCCAATGAAGAGCCTGGAGGCTGACATCTGCTCTCACTAACGTGTGTGTGGGTGTGTATGTGTTAAAACACAAGTTATAGCGGTCTGAAAGCTCATGGCAACAAATAATGAAAAACATGACAAATCTGGAAAGAATGAGACATGACGCTGAAACACAAACTGTTTCGTGGTTTAGATCTGTTGGAGGACATTTGACTTCTGTGCTCCGGGAGTCGGGGAGCGAAGATGTTTTGTCTTCATATGAAGGCAAACTCAAATAGTAGCACTTCAGCTGAATCTGCTAATGATAATGATTGAATATATGTTATTTAATATACCATTTGAGAAGGCATTAAATGTGATATATGTGTAGATTAAAGTTGCAAATAAAGCATAATGGAGAAAAACACATGCTTCAATATAGCATTAAAAATCCCCATCAACAAACCAAAGAGAAGGTTGTTATCATAAACTGTTTGCAGGGTTTGTCCCTCATCTTCATAAAGGCAGAGGCCACATAATGATCTATATGAACAGAACAATACACATTTTAACAGCTGTTCACCTAAAATATATGAGTACTATTAAATATTCATGACAGAAATGTCACAGTTAAATTTATTTATAGAGCACATTTTAAAAACAACTGAGGATGACCAAGGTACTGTGCTGTCATAAATAAGCCTAGAAAACACAACACCCACTGAGGTTTTAAGCTCCACCAGAGTCAAAGTTAGTCATGATAATGCACCTCCTTCCTCAGAACTTCATTCATCTGACTTCTTAACGTATGAATAGACTAGGAATGTCTGCCTCAAGAGGACAGTGTCGTATCCCAAAACAGAAAACTGCTTTTGGACAATAAGCTTCTCATATAAAGCTATAAAAAAAGCTCTCTGCAGAACTGGAAACATCCAAAAACTTTGTAATTTTTCCAGAGAAGCAACATAATGAAGTTTCATTTGGCAAGCCTGTTAGCATGGAACAAATATTAATATATAGATTTTGCAAATGTTTCTTTTATAACTTTGTACTCTCTTGCATGTTATTTGGTTGATTTTATAATCAGACATTTCGTGTGTTTTGTATTCTTTTGTTTATGTTTTCATTTCATTGTATTTATTGTTGCGGAAAGAAATAAAAAAATACTATGACGAAAAATCAGAGGGGAATAGATAAGTTTTTATTTAAATGCCTCTTCTGGACAGTGTTGATTTGTAAATCAATGCAGAAATCCTAGCCGCCTTAGATTTCAGTCTGGATCTTGGAAGATCTCAGAGTAACTGACTAAACAATATCTGCATAGATAATTGATAAAGTTGGACCCTGAAAGCTTCTATGTTTAATCCTGATTGTTCATGTTATCTAATAACTTAAAACAAATTATATTCTCAGTTGACAAGTTTGGGGTGGACTTAAAATATTAACTAAATTAGCATTACAATACTCAAACAACAAAATCCATCCATCCATCCATCCATCCATCCATCCATCCATCCATCCATCCATCCATCCATCCATCCATCCATCCATCCATCCATCCATCACTGAACCAGTTTAAAAATGCAGTTGTGTATAAATTTGCTGAAACTTGGCCATTTTAAAAGTTTTTCTTTTCCAGGAGCAACCACTGTCTGCCCTTCAAAGTCTATTATTTTAATAATCCTTCAGAAAGAAAAACAGCAGCTCAGTCTTTTAATGTTGTTTTCTAAAGTGCAACTAGAAACTTAGAAAGGTTAACATTAAACTTCAGACACTTCACAACTGAAGAACCATCAATTCAAATACTGACTGTGTGTTTATTTGATGTGTAACTTAAATATGTGTTAGTAAGGACTTGGATTTTAAAGGAGCTATATTTCTGGGGGTCCGGTCCTTCCTTTCCACCCTGAAATTTGTTTCAACAGAGTTAAACATGAATAACATCTTGATAAAGCAATGGATTTTGGGGAAACAATGACTACCTTTAATTAGACTTGCAATACACACTAATAAACAACTACTTGTAAATGTCTTTGCTTGTGCTTTAACATGAACTGGTGTATGTATACCTGTCCTGGGTGCACCTAGAGTTGGAGATAGGCACCAGCCTCCATAACCTAACCTAACCTGCGGTAACAGAAAATAGATAGATGCTATATTTATAGCACAGAATCCGACCAGCAGAGATAGCTCAACATGAAACCTGTTTTCTGCACACTAACTTTATTTTTTGAAGAGCAAAAGCACAAAACAACAGCTGTGATTAAAGGCTTTATGATGTGAAAGCAGCAGTGTTGTGTAACTTTGCATCTGCAGCCTTTAAAGTTAATCAAAAGTCAGACAGGTCTCTGGATGCAGTCCATTAACATAAATTAAAAATCACTACTTCAAAGCAGTTATCAGACTTTCTCTTGCACATCTCTGAGGCTAAATGAGCTCTTATTACCGTTTTTAATCAAGACTCGATTACCAGACATGACATCGTTATTGCCTTTTAAAAGGCTCAGACAGGTTTATTTCATTTTTCACGCAGTTAACTTTATTCATCTCATACGTCAATAAGAAAGTAAAATGCAGAAAGCTCTGATGTTATTTTCTGCAAAATAAAAGGAAATGGTGCAACACAACAAAGAGGTCTGAGATCTGCATGAAGTGGAACGAAGGAAATTTAGAATCTGGTGGCGATATCCTAAATGTGTTTAAAAGAACATTTTAAAGTAATTAAAAGCATTCTATATAACTGAGGTTATACGGATAACGAAGCTTTTACAACAAAGAAAATGTTTTGCACTCAAAAATACACCCTAAAATGAGTGCCATATAATTTGGAAATAAAGTATGAAAACAAAGTTTAACAGATAAAAGACAAGGAGCCCCAAGGAGCAGTTAGCCTAAGACCTGGAGTACAGCAGATGACTAAAAGAAGGACGATGCCTCTTTCTGTTTCTTGACTTTTTCTACTTTATACTGACTTTTCTATTTTTTAGTACACACTGCATGCACAGACATGCTTTAACGGTCAGGAACTGGACTGAAATTTACTAAAGATGCAACCAAACCTCAGAGAAATGTTAAAAAACCCTTTAGGAAGCTGGATAATAATTCAACCAAACCGCTTTTAAATATTACAAGACCACTAGCTGCTTGAAAGCAAAACATAAAAAAATAAAAGGTGATTTAAAATATTTAGAACCATGTTCTTTCTTTCTGTTTTACAAATATAATTATAGAAAATGTTATTTGAGTGGTTGATGATTGTGTTGTGTTTTTGTCCTAATAAACATTTTTACAAGTGGAGTTTTTGACAGTCAGTTTTTATTTTGCACATATATTTATATTATATTGTAGATATGTTTATACTGTTTAATTTGTACTGTATTGCACCGACTACGCCAAGACAAATTCCTTGTATGTCCAAAAACGTACTTGGCAATAAAGCTTTTCTGATTCTGATTCTGATTTTGTAGTGGTTTATACGACTTTTAAATGATTCCTAAAGTCTAGACAGAAGCATTTAGATGCTGGGAATTCAGCACAAACTGGTTATGTCGCATTTGACACGCACCATTAAACGCGGTTAGGCCATGCTGCAGGCATCACGGGGACGGAAGCAGGTAAGGTCAGAAACATGGGAGCACCGGGAATTGATTGATGTGTGGACTGAAGGTAGGACGTTGGTGTGAGGTAGGGCTTCTTTCTCCTCAGATCTCTTCTAAACGGAAATGGAAACAAACTCAAGAGCATGAAAGGCATGAAAACAAAAAGTCAAAGTTTGTGTTTGAGTGAAGCACATTAAGGAGGCGTATGCCATAAAATGCTACTGTCTTTAGTCCGTACCATGTCACCAGCAGGTTGTAAGCTAAGGTTAGAAATGCAAAAAGAAGAAACGGAAACAAAATCATCAGTTGATCATAGTCTGAGGGCAAAAAAACTCAAACAGGACTAGAAATGTCAAAAAGGACTTAACAGTGTAGCACCACTGTTCTTGTTGATCACTGAGAATGTTTCCAGCAGCTGGTGCTCTTCATGAAGAGTACCTACAGCACTGGGGTCCAAACTTTTGTCACGTGGGCCCAAATCGTCAAGTCGAAAGTACTCACGGGCCGCGAAAACTATTATGTTTTTTAAAAGTAAAATTCCCCAAAATGATATTGTCAACTAAGCATGCAAAATTTTAAATGAATGAATAAAGTAGTCAGATTATATTGTAGGAAAGGAATGTGTAAATCATTGCAGATGCAAAACTTTGCATGTTTGCATTATTAAAAGAAAGACATTTAGTTTGCTAAATCTTTTGGGCTTTTGAAAAAAACAAAATCAAAAATACTTAGCCTATTGTCAGCAATAAGAGCAGAATGTGGGTCAGTCTTTATTTGAAAATGCATTTGGCCCAGAATAATAAATTAATTAAAAGCAAATTTGGGTCCACTAAAGCCAGCTTTTGAGTACATGTTTCTGGATAGCTGTGCTTCTATTCACTATGAAATTAAAGCGAAAGCAAAAATTGTGGTTATTAAAACATGAATACTTTGGTTTGTTCCCAACATTACCAACTATAGGAAGACTTTAATTAGTCAGCAATAGTTTTGCCCTAATTAAAAATAAAAGTGTCCATCTGCATGAGCCACCTGTGCTTGTGGGCCAAATATGTACAATTCTTGAATTGCAGTTAGGGGGGCCACACAAAATCAGTCTAAATTGCCCCCAGGCCACACTTTGGACCCCACTGATCAACAGTCTGCAACTGTTTTTGTATATATCCCTTACCATCAAACGTTTTAGGATTTAGAGATGAGAAATGATGGGCTGTAGTATCAGACACGTAAACATGTGAAGATGGAATTTTGTTGAAACCTCATATCTTCAGGCACAATAGTTTGGCCACGGTTTAAAGATCCCAAGTGTGACTGAACAATACAACATTTTTGTGTTTCTGGGAGTAAATCTTTTTTAAAGCATAATGTCCCTGCAGCAGTAAATACATTTGACTCATACAGAGCCATTTAAAGATTAACATGCAAAGACACATCTGTCTGAGCTTCACTTCATTGGTTGAAGTGCTTCTGTGAGGGATACTTCATGCATGGCTCATCCTGCACAGCGTAAATGTAATAGCCATTAGTTCTTCATGTGGCCCTTCCTGGGCCATTTAGGCCTAAACAATATGTCCACAAAGTGGAACTGCCAGAGATTCAATATTTGGAAAACACTCATGATGGTGTCTTCAGAGTTGTCACCATTTACTGTCTTCAGAGTTGTTCAAAGACTTGGTGCTTTAGAAATGGACCAGCATGATTTATATTCATTCCACCAATTGCTTTTTAAATGGGGTCAGCTCCTTTGAAATGCTCTGTCTCCTCTGAATGAAACGGTCTTAGCAGGAGTCACGCCTTTAAAAACATAACCTATTGAGGGTCTCTACCTCATGTCGCCACTGACTATTCAATAGCTGCATAAGAATTGTGTCTCACACTGAAAAGCTATCATTTAAAAATTACAGTTCTGTAGAAGACTTAAAGTGAAAGGTTTCTTACTGGTGAAACTTGACTTATAATACTCTATAAGGCTTTCAAATGGTGATAAGGACAAGTCTACAGTTCAATAAGAAAATGCTCTTACTGGCAAAAAAAACTAAGCAATCTGAAGGAAACATTGGATTTGGACATAATTAAAGATCTGGCACCAGAGGACCTGCTGTGCTGTGAAAAACATTTTCCTTTCTACAGAGTTCTTCTCTTATTGCTTTTTGTCAGATGAAACAAATTCAAACATCTCATAAGGATGATCTGAGTAAAAACAAACAAAAAACAATACAGAAATTTCATATGATTTAGTAAAGTTGTTCAAACCAGAATAGCTCTGTGTGAAAATGTAATTGTCCTTGTACCTGGAATTTTCCAAATTTTCCACACCTTCACAATCATGGATCACTTAAATAGAACCTGTATGGCAACATGAAGTAGGCAAAAAGATCTCCAAAAGCTTTACATCATGCCCTGATCTGAAGAAATTAAAGAAGAAACCTGAAACAAAGACCTTGACAACCATCAGACTTGAATGGGTTACAGAGCCATTTCTAAGGGTTTGGGAGTCCAGTGAATCACAGTGAGAGCCATTATCTAAAAATGGAGAAAACATGGAACGGTGGTGAACCTTCCCAAGAGAGATTGATCTACCAAAATTACTCCAAGGACACATTGAAGACTCATCGAGGAGGTCACAAAAGCACCCAGAACAACATCATATAAAGCAATTTGGCTTTACATATAAGCTGCACTTATGCACACTACTAATAGAGGCCATAAGGCACAAAAGCTCCACAACTCCAAAAGCTTTGGACTCACACCACTGCATAAGCACATATAACACAATAATTTATCATTTTTCAGAATGTGTCTGTGTTTAAGTAAAGATTTCCCCAGAGTCTTCCTCTGATTAGATTTGGCTTGATTCAAATACAGTGAAGCCTTGATTTAAATGGAAAGCACTACACTCCATTATGTGACACAGTGAAGGACAGTCACACTATATCAGTCCTGAGTTGCATTAAAAGCTCTCAGTCAGCTGCAATCTGTGTTGGCCCCAAGGTTGGCAGCTGACTGACAGGTTAGCATAGACTGAGGAAGAAATGTTCTGCTCCAAAACATGTTTTAACAAAGACAAGGATCACAGCTATTAATATGCACACATTTGCTGCATGGTCTACAATAGAAAGTCAAAAATACCTTCTATGTATGAACAGAGGGAGACATTCAGGCAGGAAGGTGCGATTTGCAAAGGTTCAGAGGGTCACAGCATGGTGTTGCCAGACTAGATGATACAGTCACAGAAACAAGCAACCAGAGCAGGGAGGTTGTTTAAATGTCTGGAGCCCGGAGGATGCTCCAATTAAAAAAACAATTGTAGTGGAACATGTCACACCTGTAACCTGGGTCACGATGTACAACTTCCAGTCTGACAATAAATGGAAGCAAGATATAGATTTTAAGGCCTTAGGGTCAGAAACAGAAAAAAAGGGAAGGAGACAGCTGTGGAAGTGATCATGGATTGGAACAACGAGGACAAGATTGAGATGTCTGTCTCAGCAGAAACCATACTGCCCTACTTTAACAAATCATTTGTCACACGATATTTGTTGTTGGTGGTCTTTAGTCTGGAGAAAGCCAATTAAGCTGTTAGTAAGCCTGAAACACTCAATGACCACAGACCACAAATTTAGACTCAAAGATTTTCTCACAAATCCCTTAAAGACTGAATCCACAGCAGGTGATATTCCCAATCTGAACCTGGATTAAATGTTAGGTTTCTCAAAAGTTATAAATCACAAGCACTAAAAACACCATTGAAAAAATTAGACACATAAAAACTTGGAATATCATTGAATTTGGTAACAATCTAAGTGTACCTGTTCACTGTTCACAGTGAAAGAGCAGGAAAAAACTGTCTGTCAGCCGGTCTGTGTCAGAGGCTCAGCTCTCAATCAGACCGACAGCAAAGATCCTCAGCAGAGTGAGATGTACATATCCTACAGACTTTTCAAGCAGTATGAACAAAGTTAGATAGTCCTTCAGAAATCAATAATAAAGCTCTGTGTACTTTAGGTGAAGTGTTTTGAACATTAAAATCAAATACATAAAGGACTGCGCTTCAGCCTCTGTGATATTAAATCACTCCAATCAATAGTCAAGAATTAATAATAATAATAATAATAAGTAAGTAAGTATATTTTAGGCCAGATTCTGTCCCATGAAGAGCAAATCACTTCACCGAATAAACTATATTCAATGAGTATTTAAGAAACATACATTTGCACTCATTTTTAATTCTTGTTCAGTTTAATATCAGCATTCTATTGTTTGTTGAGGTTGCTTTCGGGTGTGGAGGATATTTTTTGGCACACTTTGAGACCCTTGGTACCAACTGAGCATCCTTTGAACCCCACCTGACTCTACATGAGTTATTGTTGCTGACCATGTCCATCCCTTTGTGTCTGCAGTGTATCCATCTTCTGATAATTTCCAACACCCTAATTTAGCTGAAATAATGATAAACTGGTTCCTTAAACGCCACAACCAGTGCAATGTACTACCATGGCCTCCAGTGTTGCCAGACTTTAGTCCAGTGGACAGCTATGGGTGTGGTGGAGCATGTGTGGGGCTTTCATGTCAGTCTGATCAAAATCTTGGAGGTTAAGGCTGAATTTATGACATAAAGGATTAAAGCAGCACTAAAGGCAAAAGGGGCCTAATTTAGGACTACCAAGGTGAACATAATTAAATTGACCAGTCAGTGTTTTTCACACATAATGCTGCTGCTGTTAAAGAATGTTGTGTGATAGGAGCATTAGTTTTCCTTCATAACATTCATGAAGTCAATGGTTTTATTTGTGCAGACAATGCATTAGAAGGACATGTAAAAAGCCTCTGAGATGCTAATGTGCAGTATGAAGAGCAATGTCTGATTTAAATTTTCTAACTTAAGGTTACACAAAGAAACTTTCGGCTGTGTTGAAGTTTCATCATAGTCTGCATCCCTGGCAACTCTTAGAATTATATTTGAGTTTTATTTCCAGATAATGTGTGTGCGATAAAAATCCAACAGTTGGGTGATTGTCCCATTAGCTCTCTGTCTATACCCACAGCCACCCTGACTGTGGGCTATAGATCAGTTTATATCTGTGTGTTTGGAAAGAGTGAGTGAGGTTGTGAAAGAAAACTAAATGGAGAAGCTGGGCATGAAGGAAGGTGGTTTAAACATCTATAGCCTACACTTCTGCAGCTCCTAATGGACACACACACACGCACGCACACACGCACGCACGCACGCACGCACGCACGCACGCACGCACTCACACACACACACGCACACACACACACATACGCCTCCCTTTCTTTAAAAAAAGGAACAGAAACAAGCACAGAAACACAAGCCCGTTTTTCCAGATGGAAATTGACTCTACGTACGATATGTGTTCAGATACAGTTGCACACCAGCATCTTATAGGTTATTCCCTAATGGAAGCAGATCCTCTCAAGCATACAGCTTCTCTGGTTGTGCTCTGCACAAAAATGCCCCTTCACACCAACACACACAAACACACCGGGCCTATTTCTCTTTTCTCTAATGGAGCCGGGCTCCTGAGAATGACAACCAGGTTGCTACGCATCAGTGGTCATTACCCACAAGCGCCGGGGCCGTGGGGCCAGCAGACCGCCCACTCTCTCTGCCTTTCACCCTACATCCGTCAAAAACAGGTATACACTTCCTCCTGTTTCTCCACTATGTCTCTTTATCTCCTTACTCTATTTATAGTGTCTTCCCTCCTCTTTGTCTCTGTCTCCAGGGAGGAAAGTCAAATTTAAGCTTTTCTGAAACAAGAGAAAGTAAACATTTCTCTAAAAGTCACCTTTTAATGTCTCTATTTCATGTTACAGGATCTGTTGTTCTCTTTGGAAGATGTATTCTTTACCTATTGTTAATTTGGTTCACGTGTTTACAAGTAAACTATTTACTTGCTCTCATTGACTAAAACATACAATCAGAAAGGAAAAAATATGTTTCTCCGCTGCACACAAGTTGATTTTCTACTCAGAGACCATTTCAGCTTTTGCACCCTGAGCACACTGGAAATAATCTCCCAGTCATGACTTATCATGAATCATCTACGGGGGACCCACAAGGCACAGTGGCTGCATTCAGGAGGAAAGGGCAGAATGTAAAATAGCTTTCTCTTATATTTCTCTTCCTGCTGCTTTCACCCCCTAAAGGCACTGTGGGAAATTTCAAGTAAAGTTTTATCCTCAGGCCTAGTTAACCCCTGGCCCTGGGTGAAATTCAACTCCAAATTAAAGTGCAGAACTCATTAATTAATGTAATAAAATACTCAGCATTCGAAGGAGCTGCTTGTTAGGTTTCTTATCTGCTCTAAAATTTTTAAAATAGCAAAGTCCCGATTTTCCATCTTTATTTGAATGGCTTAAATTTAAATGAATGGGGTTTAATGATAAAAACTGAAAATTTATCATGTTGAAATTAAGACTAAGGATCATTCCAGTTTCCTAACCCCCCGAGTAGCTATTGTTAACTAATATTAACAGACTCCTCGGTCCTCAAATGAGAATACTGCACCAATATTTATCCATGGTGCATTTTCTTTTATAAAAACATGTTAGATGTTAACTGGATACTTTATAGAAAGGAAACAGATGGATATATTTATTCCCCAGAATCACAATATTAACACAAAATGAACATTAACTGATCTACATATTGGAGGTAGTTACTTATAGAAACAATAGCATTTTAGCAATCACACTTGTATAATTAGTGTAATAAAACAAAAGCTAAACAAAGATAAACCTAAGTGGCAACTACCTAAAGGGAAATTCCTGCATGCGTATTTGTAAAGAATTCAAGCTCTAATTAATGGAAAGTATTTTCTCCCTCTGAAATATAAACTCAAAGTTTTTGTGTATAATTCAGAGCTCTCAATACCTGCCTAACTATAAAGGAAAACTGCTGGAACAAAGATTAGACAGGGAACAAAAACAATCATGCCACCCAGTCTTTAAACAAAGAGGATCAGCTCAGTCTTTGAACGGTGCAACCATGGGGAATTTAGGAAGCGTGCCACATTGCATTAGATAGCTGTGAAGATAATTAGATTATACAGTCATTTTAAACTCGATTGTTTACGTTTTCCAAGAGAGAAAAACTCAAAACCAAACCTAGAGATGGGTATATAAATATTTTTGGGCTTAAATATGCTTTTCAAAAAGCTTTATGAGATCTACATGAGCAGAATAAGGTGATTCACTTCTGCATGACATGAACTAACAAGCATCTAAATAAACAGTTTCATAACAGCTTTGGGGTAATAATCACTGTATTTAGACATAACCTAACAACTTAAGGATCATCATCTGCAGGGCAAAACGATTATTTCTGATCAATCTAATGAAGGCCTTTCCCACAGTCTGGGTCAGAGTGTAAAATGTCCACAAAAAGGTGATATTTCTGAGGGTCTATAATCTTTGTTGTCCACCATATATCATAAAAGTAGTCTGACACATGACACGGACAATGCCTTTCAGTAGTCTTTTTTTCTTTACCTTTTGGCAAGCTATAAAATAAAATGAACAAAACACTCTAACAGTAGAACTTCAAAGCATCCTTACATTTAACCCAAAAGACCACCATAGTTTTTTGAAGTGGCGGTCTTGCTGAGAGTCTAACTTTTCCGAGGAAGCCTATTTGTTGCCTCACCAGCTATGACTGGAGATCATCAGAAAACAAATTATACTCCTTCTTCTGGCAAACCTAAAGAAAGTTTCAGATGAAACCTTGACATGATTTTAAAGCTGGAAATGTCACTGTCTTTAGTAACCTTCTCTCTTTCCTCCAAGCTCTTTTTGTTCCGTTGCCATCTTTTATCACCGTTCTTTATTTTCTTTTTGTCTTAAGTCCCCTCGCAGTCACTTCCTTAAGAATCTACCCCGGCTTTCTTCTCCTGCCCTCTGATCTTCTCCTCTCTCCCTGCTGTCTCTTCTCGTCATTTCCACTTGTCAGGCTAAAAGGAGGAGACAAATAGATGGACAGATGAATACCCAGATCTGCAGAGGGGCATATAGAGTGATGGAGTGATGAAATGGAGGAGTGGCGGTGCGTGACCGAGCTCATCTGAGCCTAGTTCAGGGTTAGGGAGGAACTGCAGGAGTCAAGCGGGATGGGAAAATACGGAAAAAAAACCTAAAAATGGGGAATTAGATGGTGGAGGAGGATTGATTTAAAGCTGTATTATATCACCCACGGTGGGAGTTAATAATCCATGAGATATAATGATGAAAATTGTGTTTTTTATTGCCATTTGATAAAAACAATGGTTATTAGTGCTTTTTTCCATGAAAGCTTTTCTTTTATTTTTTGCTTTGAACACCCACTAAGCCTAAATCACACATAATCTATCTGGTGAAAAAAAAGCAGTTTATCATTTGCTTTCTTTTAGGCAGAGCTGGAGAATTCATTGATTGTTCAGGCTCTTGTCCTTTATTTACCGTGTCGATAAGCATTAAGCCTTCACACAGCAGGCAGGCACTTTGCAATAAAAATGGTACTGGTATTACATCAAATGTAAAAACAAGCTTTTTATTCCAGGCTGAAAGTCATCAGATATAGTTAGGCAGATTTGTGTTACTGTCAGCAAATTTAATAATGTTAACACGATGATTTTGATAGGTTGTTCCTTTTTAACCCTCACCCTTTTTGGGAATATGTTAAAGTGCCGTCCCATTGTTGCAGCTGAGTTCTTACTTCGCACAAGGGTTATTCTCTGTTAAACATCCAGTCTGGATGTTAATACATTCAATCACTGGAGTGTTTGAATGTATTAAAGCTGAAAGAATAAAAAGTTAAAGCTGAAGTTTCTAAAAATTCCCCTCACTCATTTGCTGAATACACATTTCCTGTGCCTGAATGAAGAGACTGAATCACTGAAAATGATGAATATATGACAACCCCAATCCGCATCTTACAGACTGTATTCTGTCGCACAATGTTAAACAGAACTTTATATACACACATGTCAGCAGTTCCCAGAGACACTGAGTGAACGAAACACAGTGAATCACAGTCCATTAAAATTCATGTCTGGATGAGGGCAGTTTTTGTTTAACGCATACTGCAAAGAGCAGAATCTCTTCTGCTGCACAGTTTATTGTTGAGACAATTCAAAGAAACCTTTTCAACCTTTCAACTAATTATCTTAGTAAATGTAAATATGGTTGCTGATATCCTTCCAGTTGACTGAAATGTTGCTGTAGTTGTACTGAAGAGTGATTCAGTAAAAAAGTAATTGTCTAATATGTACACACATGGTTTTAGTAAACGAATAATATATTGAACGAATATGATTGTGACAAGAAATGAATTGCTGACTAATTAATCAAGAAAAATAAATGCTAAAATGGGATGTAAAAACCTACTGGTACCCAGAGAGAGAATATTCAATGAAAAAACTTGGCTTTTATCAGCCATCCAGGCTATTTATGTTATGATTCTGGCCCGTCTGCCTGCTCTGCTCTCACTCATGCAATCAACTCACTTGCTTCACCTGTCTGCTGCGCAATCACCGTCATGCCACACACCTGTGGAGCTGCAGTTATATGCAGCCCTCTGACAGGTAGACGGTGCCAGATTCTCGAGAACATTTGTGAGTAGTTATCCAGCGTTCCTTCCTGACTGATCTCGTTCTCTGACATTGCCTTGCCTCACGGATTTTGCCTTCCTGCCTGCCCCTTGTCTGATGCCTCTAGCCCTGGAACTCGACTCTGTTTCTGTCTCTGGATTTATGCCCCACTGGTTTATTTAGCCTGAGCCTGCCTGGCTCTCAAGTCCGTCTGAAATTATTGTCAAGAGGACAATCACAACTCTCTGTGTTCCGGTCACAGCTTCAGCTGATTCCCCTGAGGATTTGGATCAGTCGGCAATCCGACTTCAATCTGTTGGATTCTTCCACATCAACTGTCTGGATCACATCCTCTTCTGGATCTGCGCATCATTCCCAGACTGAGAAGTGATTTGTGGAAGCTGACTGCTGCTCTCCTGCTTTCTGATCCTGAGTTACTGAATACACCTTTTAACTTTTCACTTTGTGTTTGGCTGAATTTGGGTTCTCTGTCTCAGGCCGTGATAATTTAAAAGACAAAAAAACCAAAAACAGAATTCTGGGTACCAAACTACACTCAACATGAAGCAGAGAAAGCACCGTGCCGTGAAAAAGTATTTGCCCTCTTACAGACTTCTTCTCTTTTTGCTTTTTTTTTCATACTTAAATGCTTCTGATCATCAAACTGATTTTATTTTCAGGTAAAGATAAGCAAAAAAAACATCATTAAATGATTTATTTATTAAGGAACTAAAGCTATACAAATCAACCTGGGCCAGTGTGAAAGTAAATGCTTCTTAAACCTCATGACTGATTTTTACCAACCATGAATGCAACAGATGACTCCAAACTAATTGTTTCAATTCAGCCATATTGGAGGGTTTTCGGCATAACTGAAAACGACTGTTTAAGGTTGAAACCTTCAGAGGTGGACTTGCTGGTGTGCTTTGGATCATTGTCCTGCTGTATATCCCAAATAAGCTTGAGCTTAGCATCATGACCGGATGAATGGAAGTTCAGGATTCTCCTCCTTATGGCAAGTCGTCCAGTTCCTGAAGAAGCAAAGCAGCACAGGGTATCATCACACAACCTCCAAGTTTCACTGAAAGTATGGTGGTTTTTATCCAAAATGCAGTGTTAATTTTAGATCACATGTAAGGGGGCATATACTTTCCAAAAAGCTCCACTTTAGTCTAAGTCCACAGAATATAACTCCGCAATGTGTTTTAGAAAATGTTAGATCTTTGTGTTCTTTTTGGTTTTCCCCTTGGAACTCTCCCATCCAACTGAGGCTATTTTTGTCCATTCTCTCCTTCTTATTGTTGAATCATGACCTCTGACCTTAACTAAGCCAAGTGAGGCCCACATAGCTTTAGATGTTGAAGCTTTTGTGATCTCCTGGATGTTTCTTCTGTTTGAGGATAATAGCTCTCACTGTGGTTCCATTAGAAATAACTTTGTAACTTTTTCCAGACTGATAGAAGTCATACTTTGTTTCTCATCTGTTCCTGAATTTCTTAAGATCAGGAGATGGATCAGGACTTTCAGCCAACTTCATGTTGTCAGACAGGTTGTACTGCAGTGATTTCTTCATTTTACAGATCATGAAATTGAACGTAGCTTATTAAAAATGTGGTTAATCCTAGTTTTTTCCCATAATAGATTAACTTAACATTTGGAAACAGCTGTTTGTATCTATGCAGGTCTTCCTTAACTGATATTAATATTTGATGTTCTGAAAACATTTTCAAACATTTAATTTGACAAAAAGTAAACTTAGGAAACATGTAAGCTGGCAAATACTTTTTCACTTTTTGATTGCACCATTCTTATCCTTTATATTTTGAATCACATAGGCTCTGGAGCCAGGAGGGCTTCACTAACAGGAAAACACAAAAACCCAGCTTGGAATTGACCAAAACGCATGCAGACAATCCTTTGGTTGGTCTAGTCGGGCCCTTTATCACTTTCTAGCCCGTTGTACCTTCCAGTTGTCCATAAAACCTGACTTACTTCTATTTTGTATCCATAAACAACCCAAACCAAAATTACTGAGCAGACACTGTAGCGCCTCATAATTTGATTTGATTTGTAGATTAAAACAGCAAACGTCTGTGTTGTACTTTAATTATCTGAGTTTGTTGTAATCATAAACGGCAGATTAGTTAAGGAATTAATTCAAAATCTTTTCTAATGTTCCTACTGAGTTTTGTAAAGCCCTAACAGACGAATAAGTTTGCCGCAGATGAAAAGAATGTGCTTCAGGCAGTCACATTTCTGACGGGAGATGAGATGTGTGAAGAGAGGAGGCATCTCACCACAGATCAGCCTCTTCTCGTCACAACAATTTAATAGCTTTATAAATGGGATGCAAATTATTTTAAAAAATGTATTATTTATTTTCTCAACTATTGTTTCTCTACATGATCCGCTGAAAATAGTGATTTAATTATGAAACAACTGCAGCTCTGTGTGTTGATACCATCAGCTATGAATCCCACTATTTAGAGATCAGTGGGACATCGGTGGGGAAAAAATAAGTCAAGAAAAATAGAAAGATCCAAGTGTGAAATGAGAAGATAAGCCAGTGCTAAAGCACATTGTTGTCTGGGTGTTGAGATGAGTCGATGGAGGACCGATGTAACGCATGGAGGTGTAAATGGACAGATGTGGGATGGATGGACAGGAAATAAAATTTATAATCCAAGTGAAGACATTTTTAAGGTCTGACAGGAGCAGATATATAATCTGGGTGGAAATGGATGAACGGAGAAAGAAAGCGCCGGATATCAAACATTATTAAAAAGGACACACTTCAGCGTGGCTGAAGCTGAAATTTGTTAAAATGAAGAAGTGTGAAAACAGAATAAGAATAGAGGAGAGCAGCTGGGTGAGCAGAGGTGAGGGTTTCCTCTCTGTTTTTATCTTGGCTGAACTGTCGCTGTTTTGGTTCATCAATCCTGGTTAAACAGACAGATGGGGATGAATAAAAAGATGGCGCAAGTGGTTAAGAAAGAGAGAGGAGAGAGCAGTGAAAGAAGGGAGAACTTGCCGTCTTCATCCTGCCTATTCATTTCTCTCCCTTCTGCATCTCTTCTTCTCTCTTGTCCTTTATTAAAGCCGGGTTAAGGGGTCATGTAAACAGAGCAGAAGGCATTTGCTTGAACCAGTTTTAAATATCACAGCAAGTCAAACAAGGACTATTGATTTCTGAGCAACACATCAATGTTTTCTTTCATTTTGCTGTTCAGTGGAGGAAAAAAGTAATGAAAATGAACATTTAATATGACAGCAACAAGATATATGCACAAACTCACAAACAAGCGTTTAATTAACTATTGACAGATGGAATATTTCCCTTTCTTTGGATTATCTACTGAACTGAAATAAGAAACCAGACTTCTACCACATTGTTTCCTGAAAACACATGACATTTTATTTAGTAGGAATTCATTACTGATTCACATCACCTTCCTGGAAGTTACAAATGATTTCCCTGAACTCTACAGTTTACTTCTAAAAATCAGTTACCTATAACCTGGTACTTTTGGTTACTTTCCCAGAATTTACAAGTAAGATCCCCGGAAATAATAGGGTATTTTCTGGTATATCTAGGGTACTGTGTTATAAATGTAAAATTCTGACATTTTGCATGCACATTCCCATACAGATGCCCACTCTTTACTCCTCTTGGATATGTTAAAATGGACTTCACAATGTTTGATTGACCTGAAATAATCCTATATCCTTTAGATGAGGATGCTTCACCTTTTCAACCATATCCAAACACAATATTTATAACCATGAAGGTGTTATGTAAGCTATGTCAAATAACTCTCATTAAAGTAATGATCTTTTCAGCTATTTTAGAACTCAGTAAGCGTTTGAAATGACCCATAACTAATTCATGATCAGATACAACCTTCAAACTGTTAAACCTAATTAGATAGATTTTGATACTGATGAGAACAATAATATATTTCATTAATGAGACTGATAGAACTGCTTAATACATAAATGTAATTTAGTAACCTTATCAACTGCTACAGTTAATGCTCCACCATTTTTGATGCTTTATCCTTTTCTAAAGTCTCATTTTTGAAACCTGACCGAGATGGAAGGTGATCTGTAACCTTTTCCTTAAATTTACAGAGTACTTCTTACAGAACATACAGGGTATTTTCTGGAATGTATATTGATCTTTTCTGAGAAATTAGATGGTATGTTTTTGTTACTCACAGTCAATGTTTTGAGACTAGATTGTTATGTGAGAAAACTTGTAATACTGTCCTGTAACTTACAGGTTAGTTTTGGAAACCATATAAAAGTGCCACCAGTAACGAATTAATTTTCTTCTGCACAGACATTTCCAACAATAAGGTTGTTTGTGTAATGACTTCACCCAGTAAGAAAATTAACTTATTCAGGATACCTTTCTTGAAAATTAGCCATCAGTGCACATAAATAATGATAAATTATTTGGTAACACTACTGATTCGTTCTCTTTGAATGCTTTCTCGTTTGTCTGTGGTAATGTGAAATGTTGCTATGAATGCAAATATGAATGACTAAAGTTCAATCAAACTGGGGTTGTGGCTTCAGTGTTTGAGACCCCACTGCTTACCGACTGCAGAGCTTCCCCCACACTAACCCCAAATCACAAAGTGTCTCTGGTGTTTTAAAATCGAGGTACAGAACAGGGCCAAATATAGCAGCTGAGGGGGACACTGTGTGGTGTCTTCCCCATGCCTGCCATGTGCATCATCCCACACCTCAAGGTGAGTGGTGTTTCTTATGTTAAGGAGGAGGGGATGGGCAGCAGTGCATCAGCACAAATCCCCCTAGAGGCCAGTTCCCTGAGTGGCCCCACTCGTCCCACCCGCAGCTAAGACAGTGCAGTCCAAAGCCAGGGACCCCCCAGAGATCCCTAAGGATGCCAGGGAGAGTTCCAACGGAGGGGTATGTGAACCTCAGGCATCCGCAGACCCTGGCAGGTGCACCCAGCCTCCAAATCCCAACTGTCCACCAGGGCATAACCCAATTCCCTTAACCACCATTCCAGCCCCAGACCTTATTCTGCCTCACAAAAAGAAAACCAGCTCACTGTCAATTCAGCTTTTAAACTCTGTTCCTACTGACCATACAAATTAAGCTGTTTATCTGCGGCGTTGTTTAGCAACGCTGCTCTGAAATAGAAGTTTAAGTCTAGAGAAAACTGCATTTTTAAACTGAACTGGTTCCGGATGGATGGATGGATGGATGGATGGATAAACTTTTAGACAATAGTACTG
Source organism: Girardinichthys multiradiatus (assembly GCF_021462225.1). NCBI lineage: Eukaryota > Metazoa > Chordata > Actinopteri > Cyprinodontiformes > Goodeidae > Girardinichthys > Girardinichthys multiradiatus. The sequence goes on from NC_061806.1 coordinate 29,427,475, forward strand.
CAAAGTACTCAATAGTAAATGCCATTTTCCATTCCTTTACTAATCCAGATTTGGAAAAACCTAAATTCTACATTTTTTGTACATCGCAGGAAACCTTTTGCTACATTTCAATAAAATCCTGTGTCCCAAACAGGTGTCTGTTTCACTTTGAGTAAAGGTCCTGGCCCAGTAGGGGAAAGTCCTGCCCTATTTTTGTTCAGGTAGAGTACTGTTCTTGTTCAGTCCAGGTAAAGGAATAATGTCAGTTACTTCAGTCAGTAAGGTAACTGGTTTAGACAGTTTTAAACATTAGCATCAGAGCAGGCTTCATGGGATATTCTATCTGAAGCAATAAAATGAATAATGTCCATTCAATTAAACAGGAACAAACACGACCGAACATGATGGAGGAATACTTTGATATTACATTGAGTGGAACACGATCTTTAGTGTCTTCATGTCCAGAGCTCTCTGTCTCCCGTGGAATCTAATAAAGTATCATCTTACTGAGGCATGCAGTCCTGATCCTTTCAAATTCACCTGCTTTCTGCCATCAGGATCACAAATCCAACATGGGCTTTTTAAAGGGTGTTTTTTTACCTTCCCATCACAAAGATACGAATGCAGCAGCATGCATCCTCAACACAAACAAAGACAAGTACAAACACACACCCATCCTCCAGTCCACCCACTCACTCCTCGCATCATGCTATTCATTTCATCTCACATTCCCTTTGCGGAGATGATGAGTTGGAAACTTGAAAGAAATCCACTGAACTGTGGAGAGAGCCATTCTCTCGTTCCATCTCTCCGTCTGTCCTTTACTCCCCATTTCTCCATCCATTCGGTTTACTTGTCCTCCTTTCATTACTCTGGCCTCTCTGTCTTGTTTACTCTCCCTTTCTTGTTCTTCATGTATCAGTGATTATCTCGTTTTCCACCTCTCTGTCTCCCTTTTATCCTTTTCCTCCACTTACATATGTACTCAACATGATGCCCCTCTCTCCTTCATGCATATTTTCTCATCCTCCTTGTGTTTTACTTCCTCCTCTTCCTGTTTGTCTTCCCCTGTCCTTCTCCCTTTCTTTTTTGCTCCCCTTCCTTTGGGGTTCTGGCAGATAGTGGAAGCTGCCACTTGGGAATGACAAGGGTGGTGAAGCGATGGATTAAACACCGAACAATCCACAGAATGCCATGAGTCAAAGCAGGAGAACACTTTCCTGCAGTAATACACATCATGGCATCACAGTGGCTTTAGTTTCCAGGATCTATTCTTAGAAACAACAAGATCTCCTACTTTCCTCCCCTGAGTACCTCTCCAGCAACCCACACTCTGCCTTTAACATTTGACCCACTGCTCTCTCTTCTTTTTAGTCCCCTTGGCCCTTTTTCCTGCCTCGGCCTCCCTCACTTCATAAATCTTCTCGGCTCTCCTCAGAAACTTCATTAACGAGCTCCACTTAAGGCCTGCTAGATTGGTGGTTGCTATGGCAATAAGGCTGCTCATATCATGGCCCGGTCAGGAGACATGACAAAGCAGGAGGCATGCAAACAGGGAAAGGATGGAGGAAAGGGGAAGACAGGAAACTATGACATGTTAAACCAAATAATTAGTAGACATGTAGTTAAAAAAAGATAACAGCCTGTTTATTAGAAGGGAGATTAAAGTTAGATAAACAAGGCTGAGAACAGTTAATAGGCCTAGACTTCCTCTGCAGAATTTTCCACTGGAGCTCCTTAAGCTCTCTGTCTCAACTAAAGCAGCAGACCGCTCACAGACATATGTAAGACAACCATAAAACAGAAACCCGTACATTTAGACATACCATCATATCCAGAGGGAAGTATTTTGGGTTGAAGATGTGTGTGGAGCTCAACGGGAGCGACTCCACAGCTTGTAATCAAAGCCATGTCATGTCTGTAGGATTATGATTTAGTGCTTTGGTGTTCTGTTTGGTAACGTTTTGAATTCTGTTGGTTTTATTCAAAATATTATTCATGTCAGGGTATTTATGTTGCACCAGGTACTGAGGGTTTGGTTTTCCTGCTGTGTTGCTCAGTCTTGTTCTCCCCCTGGGCACCAGGGTGGTACAAACCACCCAACAGACCTAAATCCTGTTCTAATTTTGCATGGTGATTGTGAGAAAACCTTCTGTTGTGTACATTTTACATAATAGACAGTGTTCTAACATGTAGTATATTTTATGAGTGACTGCACAAAAAACAAGTACTAGTTCAGTTTTTTTTTTTTTACATTTCATCAGGTTACAGTCACAAAGTATGATATGTTACAACTGGGAAGGAAATAATGCTTAATTTTCACATTAAATGCAGAAAAAAACCTGGAAAAACCAATGCATTTGTTTTCACCCCCCTTTCCTCAGATACCCCTATAAAAATCCAGTGCAAACAATTACCTTCAGAAGCCACCTCATTACTAAACAGAGTCCATCTGTGTGTAACAGAAGCAGTTTAAAGCAGGGATGGATTATAAAACAATATCCAAAGCTTTGAACACCTCAGAACTCCATCATCTGAACATCAAAAGAGGATGGACCACCTGCAAACCCTACCAAAACATGGACCTTCTCCTGAACCGACCAGGATGTCAGGAGAGGAGAGCTTTTATCAGAGAAGCAGCCAATAGTCATGGTAACTCTGAAGGAGCTGCAGAGATTCACAGTTAAGGCCGGATAAACTGTTGACAGGAAAACTATTGCTTGTACAGTCCACCAATATTTTGGGACAGTGAGGAAAAGAAAGACATTGTTGAGCAAAAGCCATAAGAAGTCCTGATAAAGTTAGTCACAAATCAAGTAAGAGACACAGCGGTCAGATTAGACCAAAACAGAACCTGTTGGCCTGCATGTATAACGAAAGATGTGGCTGAAAACACTGCAGATAACCCTAAAAACATATTTCCCACAGTGAAGCATTGTGGTGAAAACATCATGCTGTAGACATGTTCTTCTTCATGAGAGACAGGAAAACTGGTCCGAGTTTATTGGAAGATTGATGGAGCGAAATCTAGGACAATCCTGGAAGAAAACCTGTTAGAGGTGGCAAATACTTGAGACTGGGGTGGAGGTTCACCTTCCAGTAGGACAACAACCCTAAACATACAGCCAAAGTTGCAAAGGACTGGTTTAGATAAGAGCATAGTCATGTATTACGATGGCCAAGTCAAAGTCCAGATCTACATCCACCTGAAATCAGTAGCAAGACTTAAAGTTGATGTGCACAGATGCTCTCCATCCACTCTGAGCTTGAGCGGTTTTGCGAAGAATAGGCAAAAATGTCAGTCTGTGGATAGAGACATTTCCCTAATGTCTTGCAGTTGAAACTGCAGTGAAAAGTGGTTGTACAGTATCTCATTAGGAGCTCAATACAAACAAATGCCCCAAAATAAAAAAAAATCATGCATCATTTTCCTTTCACTTTAGAATAATTATTTCACATAAAATCTAAACAAAAAAGTTTGCGATTCTAACAAATTGTAAAATACATCTAAATGGTATGAAAACATTTTGCTTCCTATTACCAAATCCCAACCACTGTAATCATTTTAAAGGATGATAACCAGCTTTACTTGTGCACGTTAATATTTCTCGTTTCCCAGTTTATTACATAAATTGTAAAAATTATCATAAGTAGTATGTCAGGTATAACATTCTTTCACATTTCTGTGTGTATAGAAGATATTGTAGGCAGATTGTGTAGGAAGATCCTTTATGTAAACCAACAGCCCAGATATTGGGACTTTCTGGTAATCAACCATCCTTCCCTTACTCACATCATGGGTATTTATTCCACATTTCTGCTCCAACTGAGAGGGCTGAATGTGGCACTCAGGCCCCAGGGAAGCCGAGCTAAAAGCAGCAGGGGAGATAACTAAAATAGCCGCCGTAAAGCTGTAAGAGCCAATTTAGGCCAGGCAACGGTGCCTGAACAAATTGAGAGTCACACATCTGAAAGGGAGAAAATGAATTTAAATATGACACAAGTTGAAGAGGACACAATGATTTTAAGGTGAGAACTGAAAATGAAAATGGGACTAAAAAAAACAAAGGTTTTTTTTTCTGGGGATTTAAAATGGATTAAAGCGTGCCTGGTGAAACTGCAGAAGAAATGCTGAGAGCTTTTTCTCCTCCAGCACTACAACACTGCAGTGGCCTGTGTGTCAGTGGAAAGAGCACAGTACAACTCCAACACTTTCAGCTGTTCTCTGAGGTCGTGGCCCTGGGACGCTGAGGTGGGACTGAAACTGTTTCAACTTCAGTTGGCACTTAGACAGCGAGGGAGAATTTCTGCTCCCATTTTTCTCCAAGGCTGAACATACAGGGGTTGGACAATGAAACTGAAACACCTGTCATTTTAGTGTGGGAGGTTTCATGGCTAAATTGGACCAGCCTGGTAGCCAGTCTTCATTGATTGCACATTGCACCAGTAAGAACAGAGTGTGAAGGTTCAATTAGCAGGGTAAGAGCACAGTTTTGCTCAAAATATTGAAATGCACACAACATTATGGGTGACACACCAGAGCTCAAAAGAGGACATATTGTTGGTGCACATCTTGCTGGCGCATCTGTGACCAAGACAGCAAGTCTTTGTGATGTATCAAGAGCCACGGTATCCAGGGTAATGTCAGCATACCACCAAGAAGGACGAACCACATCCAACAGGATTAACTGTGGACGCAAGAGGAAGCTGTCTGAAAGGGATGTTTGGGTGCTAACCCGGATTGTATCCAAAAAACATAAAACCACGGCTGCCCAAATCATGGCAGAATTAAATGTGCACCTCAACTCTCCTGTCTCCACCAGAACTGTCCATTGGGAGCTCCACAGGGTCAATGTACACGGCCGGGCTGCTATAGTCAAACCTTTGGTCACTCATGCCAATGCCAAACGTCGGTTTCAATGGTGCAAGGAGCACAAATCTTGGGCTGTGGACAATGTGAAACATGTATTGTTCTCTGATGAGTCCACCTTTACTGTTTTCCCCACATCCGGAAGAGTTACGGTGTGGAGAAGCCCCAAAGAAGCGTACCACCCAGACTGTTGCATGCCCAGAGTGAAGCATGAGGGTGGATCAGTGATGGTTTGGGCTGCCATATCATGGCATTCCCTTGGCACAATACTTGTGCTAGATGGGCGTGTCACTGCCAAGGACTACCGAACCATTCTTGAGGACCATGTGCATCCAATGGTTCAAACATTGTATCCTGAAGGCGGTGCCGTGTATCAGGATGACAATGCACCAATACACACAGCAAGACTGGTGAAAGATTAGTTTGATGAACATGAAAGTGAAGTTGAACATCTCCCATGGCCTGCACAGTCACCAGATCTAAATATTATTGAGCCACTTTGGGGTGTTTTGGAGGAGCGAGTCAGGAAACGTTTTCCTCCACCAGTATCACGTAGTGACCTGGCCACTATCCTGCAAGAAGAATGGCATAAAATCCCTCTGACCACTGTGCAGGACTTGTATATGTCATTCCCAAGACGAATTGACGCTGTATTGACCACAAAAGGAGGCCCTATACCATACTAATAAATTATTGTGGTCTAAAACCAGGTGTTTCAGTTTCACTGTCCAACCCCTGTACATTGTTATGGCAGAAACGAACCGGATCGTTTCGAATGGTTCTGATGAGAAACCCGAACCTTGAAAGACGTCCGGTAGTTTGGAATGAAAATGGAAAGTGAACATCTGCTTTGGAGAGTTGCAAAAATCCAAGAGCTAAATGAGGGTTAATGCTTCAGAGAGGAGGTCCACAACAAAATATCCACCCAACAAGGAAACATCTAGACCAAGACTTACTGCAACATCCAGGCAACATCATCCCATCACACATTCTTATGTTGCCTTACTGGTTATCATACAAATCCACATCCCAGTGTATGCTCTGTGTGAAGAGGGCTCAGTGTAAAACTATGAAACTATGAGTTTATAGAATTTGCAGAAGTATTTTGATAATTTTAGGTTCAACGGCATTCAAAGTACCATAATTATCTAGAGGTTATGAGCATTAACCTCCTAACCCACTCATCTCTCAGAGTAGACATTTTTAATAATTTTCTGACTTAGACAAGCATAAAAACTGTAATGCATGGACCAGAGATGTTCACAAGTATTTTTTTTAAGTCCAAGTTAAGTCTAAACTCTTTTGCCTCAATTCAGAGTCACGTCTCAAGTCTTTAACGACTAAAATAAACATTTTCTCATCAAATCCCTGACATCTAGATCACACCTACCCTGCATCACCGTAGTTTAGGAATCCAAACCCTTTCCTGTTGGTTCATGGGCTTAAATTATCACATGAACAAGGCAAAGTGTAATAAGTTATAGAGTGAACTTCTGAATGAAGAGAACAGGAAGAGCTTTTATTTTGATATTTCCAGTAGGAAGTGAAGGACACAGTTAGCTTAACAGTGAGAGGTCGGAGGTAAGTTCATTTTATTATTTTTTCCTAAATGATCCAAAGTCATTTAATACAGCGATCGGTTAGTGTTGACATTCAAGTTGTCATTATTAAGAAGCCCCAGCTAACTTGGGTCCAGGACCAGGAGTCCAAGTCTTAGTCTGAAGTCTTTTATTTTTGAGAATTAAGTCTCAAACTCGAGTCACCATCTCTGGCACGGACTAGGCAGATCTCAATTGAAAGACGGTGAACTTATTACAAAATCTCTAAACCACAGTTTGGGATCTGAGGATCATATAATTTATTTACATAAAGAAAAAATGTTTTTTTGCGACTTGAAAAAGGACATCAATTGCATAACAGATGTTTTGTACTGGAGTTATGATACAAGCCGTCTTAAGTTTATTTGAATTGTTTAAAAATAATTCTTGTTTATTCCTTTGCTTCATTCTCATCTGTTGTATCGAATTGCCCAGAATCATATTCTGTTGAATCAAAACACACTGAATGTCAATGAATCCTGTCTGAGAGGTCGATCCATCATGCAGACGCATTTTAAATGTATCAGCAGTGCATGGTGACCTTAAAGGTCGTTGGTATTCTGAAATTCAAAGTACACTGTAGTTTAACGTAATAAATTCTGCTAATTCGCCCATATTTTCTACATCATGAAAATTACAGGGTGCTGCATACAACTTTGACTTCATCTTGAAGGTTAACTTTGTTCAAACAGAAAAACACATTCCGTGTTTCACCTTTTTGCACAACAGTGTAGAAAAAAGTTTGAAGTCCAATATGGCAACATACATGAGACAACATCTGACCAGTTGACATCCCGCAGATCTCTTTTAAGAAGCTCAACTCTGCTCTATCTTTCTCTGATTATTAACATCACTGAAAAGCTTTTCCCAGTGAGACTGAGAACTTATTTCCCTTTTCTGTCCAGCTTTCATTGCAAATTAATCAGAAAATAATATTTTGCTGGAAGGAAGACATTCTCACTCAATATTCAAAGCAAATATTTGAACACTGCTGTTTTGATCAAAGCACGGCACAAGTTAATTTATACCTCATTAGGCATGAACATCTAAATAAATACATTTTTAATTAAACATTTACAGCCTGGATGATTTGGGATCTGGATGAAAAATATTCAAATTTACGAGAACCCTTCCACCAACAGAGAGACGTGTAATTATCTTTCCCTGTTTTATATGGTGGGACAACTCAAATACAGGGCGATTTGGTGAATATAAATAAGTAATCTCCAGCCAAACGCTTTGAAATGTGCCTGGAAGAGCGTGAATAGAAAATGCACACGGATGAATGTTGACATCTGAGATGGTTGTTTAGATTTGCTGCACTGCTGACCAGAAAGCAGGCTGGAAATCAACAGGCAGAGGATGTTTGTGTACCTTCACAGTTCACAGTTTGTTTTTCCACCTGTTCCTGTAAACCAGGAAGGCAGAAGATGTCAGGAAGGAACACGTCATGACGGACTCTGCACACGCAGACCAAAAGAGGAGAAAACTGTCAGCTACAGCTATTTTTCCTTTAGACAAGACAAGAAATACTGTTGAATATGTTCCAATCAAAATGCTTCAATGCTTTTGTTTAAATTCAAGGCCGTAGTCAGCTTCAAGAAGTTTCCTCATAACAAGACTCACAGCAGTAAGATCTTACAGGTACAGAATCAGAAAATAGAATATTGCCAAAAATGTCAATATTTCTTGTCACTCATTCCAGAAAGTGAAACTCATTACTGAGGCTGGAGTCAGAGCATCAGACAAATCCTACAAACATTCCTCGTGTTAGCCCACTCCTGAACCAGAGACAACGTCTGAAGAGTCTTACCTGGGCTGAGGAAATACAGAACTGGACTGTAGCTCAGTGGTCCAAAGTCCTGTTTTCAGATGAAAGTAAACTCTGCATTTTATTTGGAAAGGTCCCAGAATCTGGAGGAAGAGTGTAGAGTCCCAGAATCCAAGTTTCTTGAAGTCCAGTGTGAAGGTCCCTCACCTCATGCTTCCTTCTGCTGACAAGCTTTGTGGAGATGCTGATTTCATTTTCTAGCAGGATTTGATACCAGCCCATACTGCCAAATGTACCAAAAGCTGGTCCAATGACCATGGTGTTCTTGTTCTTGATTGGCCAGCAAACTGGCCCGACCAGAACCCCAAAGAGTATGTATGAAGTATTGTCAAGAGGAAGAACCAACAATGTAGGTGACCTAAGGGATGTTATGAAAAACAACCTGGGCTTCCATTACACCTCAGCAGAACTACAAGCTGATCTCCTTCATGCTACGCTGCAGTGATGCAGTAATTCATGCAAAAGGAAATTCGTGCAATTTTCTTACACACTTAATTCTGATTTTTTATCATCTTTAAGCCATAATAATCGAAATTACTAGAAATAAAGGCTTGAAATAGTTCACTCTATATCTATATAATATACAAGTTTCACTTTCTGACATGAGTGACAAAAAATATTGAACTTTTTCTCAATGTGCACATTTTTTAAGCTCTACTTGTAAATCACATTATTTGAAACACAAATCAGATTTTCCTTTCAGAGATCCTTAAACCAATTTTATCTCAAAGCAAATTTGACCCTTTTAAAATCAGTGATCTTGTTTCAATCAAATTGTTTCTCATGTTCCCTGCAGGAAGACTTCCCAGCAGCACCAGAGCAGCTCTGAAACTTTAACTAAAGCAGCAACATCCTGATCTGTAGCCAGGTCCTCCTCCATGCTGCAGTTCATTCATTCCTGTTTAGCTTTTAATATCTTCCAAAAACTTACAGGTCAAGTACTAAAAATACTAAAAATCTTCGAAATCAGTGATACTAAAAATCACTGATTTCTATGTTTATCAGTGTAGTTAATTATTTATTTATTTATTTTTTGCTACTTTTCTTTATTGGGTTTATTCACTGTGCATCAAAGATTCAATTACAAGATTGTTTGTTGCTATAAAATGACTTAATTATGAGGCTTTTTAAACATCTTTACCAGAGCTGCTAATGCGTGGAGGGAGCTGCAGTCATTTGTGGTCTACAGGTCCTTCTCAAAAAATTAGCATATTGTGATAAAGTTCATTATTTTCCATAATGTAATGATGAAAATTTAACATTCATATATTTTAGATTCATTGCACACTAACTGAAATATTTCAGGTCTTTTATTGTCTTAATACGGATTATTTTGGCATACAGCTCATGAAAACCCAAAATTCCTATCTCACAAAATTAGCATATTTCATCCGACCAATAAAAGAAGAGTGTTTTTAATACAAACAACGTCAACCTACCGGTGCAAAGAGGATTGGTTGGCGGACGAAGGTGGAGACCTCAACGGCCCGATCCCCGGATGCTTAGGCTTGCTCTAGGGACGTGGAATGTCACCTCGCTGGGGGGGAAGGAGCCTGAGCTTGTGCGGGAGGTCGAGAGATATCGACTAGAAATAGTCGGGCTCGCCTCCATGCACAGCGTGGGCTCTGGAACCCATCTCCTTGAGAGGGGTTGGACTCTCTTCTACTCTGGAGTGGCCCACGGGGAGAGGCGGCGGGCTGGTGTGGGTTTGCTTGTTGCCCCCCAGCTCAGCCGTCTCGTGTTGGGGTTTACCCCAGTGGATGAGAGGGTTGTATCCCTGCGCCTTCGGGTTGGGGAGAGGTCTCTGACTATCATTTCAGCCTACGGGCCGAGTGGTAGTGCAGAGTACCCTGCCTTCTTGGCGTCCCTGTCGGGGGTGCTGGAAAGTGCCCCTCCCGGGGACTCCATTATTCTGCTGGGGGACTTCAACGCCCACGTGGGGAACGACAGTGACACCTGGAGAGGCGTGATCGGGAGGAACGGCCTCCCCGATCTGAATCCGAGTGGTGTTTTGTTATTGGACTTCTGTGCTAGTCCCGGATTGTCCATAACGAACACCATGTTCAAACATAAGGGTGTCCATCAGTGCACTTGGCACCAGGACACCCTAGGCAGGAGGTCGATGATCGACTTTGTTGTCGTATCATCAGACCTTTGGCCGCATGCTTTGGACACTCGGGTGAAGAGAGGGGCTGAGCTGTCCACTGATCATCACCTGGTGGTGAGTTGGATCCGCTGGAGGAGGAGAAAGCCGGACAGACCCGGCAGGCCCAAGCGCATAGTGAGGGTCTGCTGGGAACGCCTGGCGGAGCCCTCGGCCAGGGATGTATTCAACTCCCACCTCCGGGAGAGCTTCGACCAGATCCCGGGGGATGTTGGAGACATAGAGTCCGAGTGGACCATGTTCTCTGCATCTATTGTCGATGCTGCTGCCCATAGCTGCGGCCGTAAGGTCTGCGGTGCCTGTCGTGGCGGCAATCCCAGAACCCGGTGGTGGACGCAGCCAAGGGCCGGAGGGGGTCTGGTTTGGGGACCAGTGGATTTCGTCTCTTGCTGCTGGCCCCCTCTAGCCAAGACCTACAGCATGCGCTGTGGCGGTTCGCAGCCGAGTGTGAAGCGGCTGGGATAAGGATCAGCTCCTCCAAGTCCGAGGCCATGGTACTCGACCGGAAAAGGGTGGCTTGTCCTCTTCAGGTTGGAGGGGAGTTCCTGCCTCAAGCGGAGGAGTTTAAGTATCTCGGGGTCTTGTTCACGAGTGAGGGAAGAATGGAGCGGGAGATCGACAGACGGATCGGTGCAGCTGCCACAGTAATGGGGGCGCTGTGCCGGTCCATTGTGGTGAAGAGAGAGCTGAGCCGAAAAGCAAAGCTCTCAATTTACCGGTCGGTCTACGTTCCTACCCTCACCTATGGCCATGAACTTTGGGTCATGACCGAAAGAACGAGATCACGGATACAAGCGGCTGAAATGAGCTTCCTCCGTAGAGTGGCCGGGCACTCCCTTAGAGATAGGGTGAGGAGCTCAGCCATCCGGGAGGAGCTCGGAGTAGAGCCGCTGCTCCTCCACATTGAGATGAGCCAGTTGAGGTGGCTCGGGCATCTATACCGGATGCCTCCTGGACGCCTTCCTCGGGAGGTGTTCCAGGCACGTCCCACCGGGAGGAGGCCCAGGGGATGGCCCAGGACACGCTGGAGGGACTATGTCTCTCGGCTGGCCTGGGAACGCCTTGGGCTCCCCCTGGAGGAGCTGGAGGAGGTGTCTGGAGAGAGGGACGTTTGGGCGTCTCTGCTGAGTCTGCTGCCCCCGCGACCCGGTCCTGGATAAGCGGAAGACGACGAACGAACGAACGAACGAACAACGTCAACCTTCAAATAATCATGTACAGTTATGCACTCAATACTTGGTCGGGAATCCTTTGGCAGAAATTACTGCTTCAATGCGGCGTGGCATGGAGGCAATCAGCCTGTGGCACTGCTGAGGTCTTATGGAGGCCCAGGATGCTTCGATAGCGGCCTTTAGCTCATCCAGAGTGTTGGGTCTTGAGTCTCTCAACGTTCGCTTCACAATATCCCACAGATTCTCTATGGGGTTCAGGTCAGGAGAGTTGGCAGGCCAATTGAGCACAGTGATACCATGGTCAGTAAACCATTTACCAGTGGTTTTGGCACTGTGAGCAGGTGCCAGGTCGTGCTGAAAAACGAAATCTTCATCTCCATAAAGCTTTTCAGCAGATGGAAGCATGAAGTGCTCCAAAATCTCCTGATAGCTAGCTGCATTGACCCTGCCCTTGATAAAACACAGTGGACCAACACCAGCAGCTGACACAGCACCCCAGACCATCACTGACTGTGGGTACTTGACACTGGACTTCTGGCATTTTGGCATTTCCTTCTCCCCAGTCTTCCTCCAGACTCTGGCACCTTGATTTCCGCATGACATGCAGAATTTGCTTTCATCCGAAAAAAGTACTTTGGACCACTGAGCAACAGTCCAGTGCTGCTTCTCTGTAGCCCAGGTCAGGCGCTCCTGCCGCTGTTTCTGGTTCAAAAGTGGCTTGACCTGGGGAATGCGGCACCTGTAGCCCATTTCCTGCACACGCCTGTGCACGGTGGCTCTGGATGTTTCTACTCCAGACTCAGTCCACTGCTTCCGCAGGTCCCCCAAGGTCTGGAATCGGCCCTTCTCCACAATCTTCCTCAGGGTCCGGTCACCTCTTCTCGTTGTGCAGCGTTTTCTGCCACACCTTTTCCTTCCCACAGACTTCGGACTGAGGTGCCTTGATACAGCACTCTGGGAACAGCCTATTCGTTCAGAAATTTTTTTCTGTGTCTTACCCTCTTGCTTGAGGGTGTCAATAGTGGCCTTCTGGACAGCAGTCAGGTCGGCAGTCTTACCCATGATTGGGGTTTTCAGTGATGAACCAGGCTGGGAGTTTTAAAGGCCTCAGGAATCTTTTGCAAGTGTTTAGAGTTAACTCGTTAATTCAGATGATTAGGTTCATAGCTCGTTTAGAGACCCTTTTAATAATATGCTAATTTTGTGAGATAGGAATTTTGGGTTTTCATGAGCTGTATGCCAAAATCATCCGTAATAAGACAATAAAAGACCTGAAATATTTCAGTTAGTGTGCAATGAATCTAAAATATATGAATGTTAAATTTTCATCATGACATTATAGAAAATAATGAACTTTATCACAATATGCTAATTTTTGGAGAAGGACCTGTATATCCATCCGATCCCCGTAGATCAGCAGCTGTTGGCAACATTTTCAAGAAGATGTGTCTCTAAGCAAGAAAAACATGAAGGATATTTCAGTAACTTTTTCAGTAACTTTTGAGTCAGAATCTGAAAAGACGATGTGACCTCATGAGGTCAATGCATAATCAAGTCAATGTCAAATAAAGTTTTTAACTGAGTTCGTTTGGCTTCTCCTGGGACTGCTGAGTGCCTGTCAGATGACACCAGTTGGAGAAAGATTAGAGGGGAAGATGGTGTGTCATGCTGAGAGTTCCTCTGAGGGTGTGTGTCCATCTCACGTTAAGTGTGGTGAAGATCCGGCCACTGACACACTGACCATGTCTTACACGCCTCCCTGCATATCCGTGACAGCACCAACTCTCTCTCCATCCCTCAGCTATCTTCGTTCTCTCACCTCTTCTTCTCACTCTATCTCTCTCTCCATCCATCCGTCTCTGTCCTGAACTCGCTCTCGCTTTCTTTCTGGCCTCAGGAGATAACTCTGACACCTCTGGGATGGATGCTCTCGCACACACACTCACACCTCCTCCACACACATTTGTTGCACTGTTTACATACACCAATAAGCAGCCCAGGTCCTCCCTGGCTGTCTCTTATACACTAGGTAAAATAAGCTTTGTGTGAGTGCTGAGCACCAGAGGAGAGCTATCTGCCACCTCCATAGTCTGAAGCTTGTTGTAAAGCGGGGGAATAATGGGCTATAACTCACCGCTAAGCTGTAATGGATTACAGTCAGGGGACAGCAGCGTGGTGGGATGGGTGTGTGTGTGGAAGTGTTGGTAGATGTTGGAGCATAAATGGGTATTAATGGCGGAGGAGGCCAGGTAAGTACTACTAATGTAATTATTTCTGCATCTATTTTCCTTTTTGAAGGTTCAGAGTGCAGCAACATCCTTTTGTGTGAACTTCCTGTTTGTATATGCAAATAGTTTGCAGTTTTCTTGTCCGGAAGATATATGTACAGTGGTTGTATTAAAAGGGAACAGGTTAAGATCCCTACAGGAACAGATAAATGTCTAACTGAAATGTTTGTATTTATATTTTTATGTGCTCGTGTGTAAAACAGATGAACCATAAAAGGTTAGTTTCAACCTTTGGCCAACAGTGGTAGGGTGCACAAAGAAATGTTTTTTAAAGTGCTTAAATTACTTATTTAAAGGTTTACACACCAAGTTAAAACATGGAGACAGGACTTTACCCACCTCTGTCACACAAATATTCATTGTAAGAAGGCGTATTCACTAAAGCAGTGGTGTCAGTACTCACAGCCTGAGGTGCTCCATGTTTAGGTTGTTTCCCCAAGTTGAACAAATCCGAATCAAATTATTACCTGATTGCAGAACCTGATGACATGCAAGACACAGTCTCAATTGCATTAGTTGGATACCCCTGAACTAACCATCCATCCATCTATCGTCTTCCACTTATTCAAGATAAGTTCCACCAGCGGGTCCAGTTTCTGCCCAGGGATCTCCTACCAGCGGCAGATGCCCAGAAAACCTCCTAAGGGAGATGTCCAGGATGAAACCACCTCATCTGACTTCTTTCTACACAGAGAAGCAGCAGCTTAAACCTCTGAGCTTCCCCTGAATGTTGGAGGTCCTCAATTAATCTCTAAGGCTATCCCACCGTAAGTTTGAGCATTGGCAGTTTGATGATATAATCAAAAGGCTAAACTCGTCTTTAAGCTGCCTGTATCAGAGCTAAGTTTTCTGTAAAAGTAAAGTTGGCTGAATCCCTGCTCCTTCACATTGAAATTAGTCAGTTGAAGTAGTGTGGCCCCCTCCCTGTCTTCCAAGGGAGGGGTTTCCCACAAGGTAGAGGTCTTGTATCCAGTCCCAGAAGTTGCTTTGAAGATGAAATCTAACAGTCTCATTTAGAGACTCCAAATTAATCTTTGAAGACACCCAGATGAGCTGCAGCAGGTAGCTCATGTTAGGGAGGTCTGAGTTTGTTCTCTTTGCTGCTGTCTAAAACTTTTCTATGATACATAAAGTTGTTTCGATCATAATGCATTTTCTTTATTTTCCATCTTTGCAACTTCCTAACCGTTTTCAGTGAGGTTTAGAATCTCAGCCACTAAAAATATACCAGGTAGCCAAATATATATTTAGCCTGCAGAGTGTAAATGAATGGCACTTGACATTTGATGTCCAACCAAATGTTGACTCCAACCAGTCCTTGGTGACTTCGAATATTGCAATGAAGATTGTGACTCCATATACAGAAAATTTTATATTGGCCATCTATTCCAAAGAAGAGAAATGTGGAAAGGCACTTTTAAGTTGATCATAAAAGTTTGTTGCTAACTTTCCTCCAAAAAAGGACCTGAGAAGATGAAGGTGAACTAAAGCTCCAGTTACCCGGTCAGCGGCCATTCTTTAAGTGGTGGAAATTAAAGGCAAAAAAAAGCAACAGGCATTGTTTCTGGTGACTCAATTGTTAAGCATAAAATGCTTTTTAAGATGTAGAAATATTGAAGGTGGGGAGTGTTTTGGGCCTTTAAAAACAAAATATCAATATCTTCAACCAAAGCAGTGTATATAAGAATTAAATTTTTCTGCCTCTGCCTAGTAAGAAAGTTCTCCTCATTGCTAAACATGCGGGATACAAGCAGTCTGCAGACAAAGTATGTCCTCAGTGCCAGGCATCAGGTACAGGTACGAGCCATAAATGTCACATAATTCACTTTGCTGCAAGGGTTCATGTAGAGATGCAAAGTCATTTAATCTATTTATACAACACAAGTATAATATATACAAAGAGAGACACATTTAGAATTTCTAACTTAGCTGGCACCTTCTGAGAGTTACTGAAAACTTGCAAGTCAAAAATGTGAGCATTGGAACATGCCGAAAAATATATATCTATACATACACACATGGACAAAATTGTTGGTACCCCTCGGTTAATGAAAGAAAAACCCACGATGGTCACAGAAATCTGACAAAGGTAATAATGAATAAAAATTCTATGAAAATGAACAAATTAAAGTCATACATTGCTTTTCAAACATGTTTCAGCAGAATTATTTAAAAAAATAAACTCATGAAACAGGCCCTTGGCAAAAATGATGGTACCCTTAACTTAATATTTTGTTGCACAACCTTTTGAGGCAATCACTGCAATCAAACAATTCATATAACTGTCAATGAGACTTCTGCACCTCTCAGCAGGTATTTTGTCCCACTCCTCATGAACAAACTGCTCCAGTTGTCTCAGGTTTGAAGGGTGCCTTTTTCAGACGGCATGTTTCAGCTCCTTCCAAAGATGCTCAATAGGATTTAGGTCAGGGCTCATAGAAGGCCACTTCAGAATAGTCCAATGTTTTCCTCTTAGCCATTCTTGGGTGTTTTTAGCTGTGTGTTTTGGGTCATTATCCTGTTGCAAGACCCATGACCTGCGACTGAGACCAAGCTTTCTGACACTGGGCAGCACATTTCTCTCTAGAATCCCTTGATAGTCTTGAGATTTCATTATACCTGCACAGATTCAAGACACCCTGTGTCAGATGTAGCAAAGCAGCCCCAGAACATAACAGAGCCTCCTCCATGTTTCACAGTAGGGACAGTGTTCTTTTCTTCATATGCTTCATTTTTCCGTCTGCGAACATAGATCTGATGTGCCTTGCCAAGAAGTTAAATTTGTGTCTCATCTGTCCATAGGATATTCTCCCAAAAGCTTTGTGGCTTGTCAACATGTAGTTTGGCAAATTCCAGTCTGGCTTTTTTATGATTTCTTTTCAACAATGGTCTCCTTGGTCGTCTCCCATTAAGTCCATTTTGCCTCAAACAACGTCGGATGGTGCGATCTGACACTGATGTTCCTTGAGCTTGAAGTTCAGCTTTAATCTGTTTAGAAGTTTTTCTGGGCTCTTGATACCGTTTGTATTATCTGTCTCTTTGTTTTGTCATCAATTTTTCTCCTGCAGCCACATCCAGGGAGGTTGGCTACAGTTCCATGGATCTTAAATGTCTGAATAATATGTGCAACTGTAGTCACAGGAACATGAAGCTGCTTGGAGATGGTCTTATAACCTTTACCTTTAACATGCGTGTCTATAATTTTCTTTCTAATCTCCTGAGACAACTGTTTCCTTCGCTTCCTCTGGTCCATGAGTGTGGTACACACCTTGGTGCACACCATGTCACCAAACCTGACTCTGATTTGTTAATTTTCATAGAATGTTTATTCATTATTGCCTTTGTCAGGTTCAAGTTATATCTGTGACCTTCGTGGGTTTTTCTTTCATTAACCGAGGGCTACCAACAATTTGGTCCACATGTGTATATTTACATGAAATGTGAACAAGGCCAGGAACTGTGCAGCATGTGAGTGAGCATTTTTGTGTCCAAACATTCCAGTCTTTCCGTTTTAGCTTGATTGCTCTGAAGCAGCTGCATATTTCACCCACATGCATCAGCATGCACACAAGCACACACAAAACGCTGGGCAGCAGACTCGAGCAGACACCTGCTCAGTTGTCTGGACTTGTCGTGAACAGGTGAGGAGAAGCTCAACTGCTGTGACAAGCAAAACACAACAACAGCATTCCGCTGGGAGGAAGAAGCAAGAGGAGAGACAGGAAGATGGGTAGAGAAGGAGGGAGGAAGTGGAGGAAGACAGGCGCCAGCTGGGAGGCAGGTGGGTAGAGATTCTGTTTATCTGGATAATGAAGGTAGAAGGAGGGAAACAACGAGGGAAGGTGGAAGAAGGAAAGGAAGGAGAGAGAAAAAAAAATAGAACAGTGGAGGTTACAAGTCAGCAGGTAAATCCAGCAGGGAATAAAGGGATTGACACGGAGGTGAACTTATCTCTGCAGCCCAAACAGCCTGGCTGACCTAATGACCTGTCTGACTGACAGAAATCCCTCTGTGATCACTGACAAACAAACTGAAGGCTCTGTTTTTTGTCACCGTTTGCATCCCAAATGGAAGGATTTTTAAATTACCTATAAATACCAATAACCTGTTGATCAGTGTCAAAGATAATTTATCCCTTTGTGGTGAACTCATTTGCAAGTTAGATGCCTTAAAAGGGTAGAGTTTGAGCAAAAGTGCATGAGTAGAAGCTCATCCTGATTTCTCAGTTCATTTTGGGGTGAAATACTGGATGCAAACATATTTTGGTTGAAAAAAAAGAAAAGGCACCACAGCATCTGTGCTTGTAAGAGTTTTAGGTTAGAGATGTATTTGATATTTATCCTGGTGGCTAAAACCAAGGCCTTATGTGCTTTCCCACAGTTTATTTAGGAAATAAAATGGTTGGTAGAACTATATTGGATGTTATATTGTATGATATATTATATGATGTGTTCAAATTATGAATCATGTCTGTATGATGGTTTGTTTAAATTCATAATCTTCCGTTAGTCTCATCTCAAATCACGTCACCATCTGTTGAGTTTGAAAAACTTTGCGTGTTCGTTGATCTGAGACCGAAAACTACTTCTCTGCATAGAGGACTCAGGTCTGTTTTGTACAAGGACCGCCTCTCCGATCAGCCTACTACACATGCTATAGCAAACATGGCATCTTGAGAGGTTTCATGCACTGCATACATGTTTTATACAACAGACAACATTACAATGATTGGGTCCAGAGAAGTGAGATGGAATCCGTGGCTGATTGGTTTCCAGCGAGAGTCTGATGGGTCACACCTTAGGCCCTTCTTCGTAGACATAAAACATTACTTCATCTTTGCATCAACTTTATCACGTGAGGCTCTGAACCTGCATCAGCGCTAACCTTTATCCATTTATTTCAAATCACACCATGCACAAGGAGCTGACAGCTGCTTTTTATCTCCCTAAACAACATCCATCTCATTGCAAGTATTCACACCCCTCTATCCTTTACAAGACAAAATGATCCACCTTAAAACTCTGCATCCACCAGAGTCAGTAATGATGTTCAACATGGTTCTGGCAAAAGGTCCGGTTTGATTTTCCTTTAACTTCCTTCTCTTTGGTTGAATCAACAGGAATCATAACATCAATTTGAACCACAAAGCGGATCATCATATTATCTATCGATGAAGCCAGATGTTTCTGATCAGGTGTTTAGCCTGGAGGCTTGTCGCAGAGACACAAACTTATATGACAAATATTTATTACTGAATTCTGACAAAACGTCTGGTTTCTAAGGAGCTCCACAAATCATTAGCATGCAGTGCCCAGTGTCACTGTCAGGAGAATGTGGGTTTTTATGGACAAAGACCTCGCCTTCAACACATATATTAAATGATGCCTCCTCTTGTTGCAGTTGGAGTATCAGGAGGAGAAACTGCAATGTTTCCATCTGACCCCTCTCCTCTGATCACGTATCCAACAGCAAACCAACGTGCTTGGCTCACCTCCAGCTCTATAGAGAGCTGTAGCTGGTATTTAACGTGTCTAAATTAGAAGAAGTGCTCTAACAGACTGTTGGACCACCTGCTTCATTTTGTTTCTTAACTGATTAATGCTGGACTTATTCTATGGTCATAAACACAAAAAAACTTTGTGTTTTTAAATCGTGTTTTACCAACGTGTTAAACGACACCTTTCATAATTAAGCTGACTCTTTTTATTTGTATTTCTATTAAACTGACAGATTTGAAGCTCCACTCTGTCTGCACTCCACTCAGACAGATTTGAGGCCACACATTCAGATATATTAGCGACTCTGCTGCATTAATCATGAACATTTCATCGAGAAGTTGTACATGCCCAGAGTTGATGAAAGTGTGGTGCTTAAACTCCCTGAACATTCTTGTAACTATCAGCTATTTAAATCACTTTTTTATTTCAGCATCTTTCAGAAGCTCTCTGCAGCTTTTTGAGTTGTGAATCCAATTAAGTGCAGTCACCTAAAGGTGTTAAGCAAATGGACCAGATCTCACTGGCTTTGCAACAATATTTCAGAGATATCTGCCGGCTGTTTTAATGTCAGGTCACACAATCCAACTCTGGACCAACCAATTCTCTCTTCTTAGCAGAAATTAGTGTTTTAGATCTCTCCAGCACTCTTAACTGCTGTTGAGCCACAACGTCACATTTTTCTGTTGCTCAGATGGAATAAACTCCTTATTTTCCCAACAGTTCAGCCCATCTTCTGCCTTTTCAGCTTCTGCATCTTATGCAGAGTGACAAGCATATGTAGGCTGGCATTTATGAGTGCTGTTTCATTAACTATTTATGGCTAATTGTAGGTGTTAACAGGGTGGGATGTGCAGGACTCGTCTGGTAGATTGCAGCCTGATTAAACATGACAAGTAGAAACCTGTGTGATTAAAGTTCACACTCGAGGCTTACTTCACTCTCCAAACATTTATTTATGGGAGAAAAAATATGCAGAATTGAGGTTCTTTAAATATTATTTTAATAAATAAAGGCAGCTAATTAAACACAGAAGGTTGGTTTTATTCAGCAGATCATTCTTTAAAATATTATTTTATTAAAATAATATTTTACCTGATCTTGCATTGTGAATGGTTGTCTAAAAGGTATGCTGATTATTACTGAAGTTGGTTCCAAGACTAACTTAACTTCATTTCCAGATTCTTCAAGATAATCATTGGTTCTCAAACATAAGTAACATTGCATGGTAATGTTGCATCACTCTTTTTGGTCATGGTTTCAACCATCTTTGATCAACTTGTTTATATTGTACATAGCCTATTAGTCTTCCTTATTCTTTCATTTTGTTTGATAGTTTAGTTGGATTGTTTTAGCATAGTAAAGAGTTTGTTGATGGAAATATGTTTGACTTTGAGTTGACTTATTTTTGTTAATAAATTCTTGTATTTTAAGAAATTGTGTGAATTCATTCCATGTGTGTGCAGAGTTTATGCTGTTCAATAATGTCAGAGCTCGTCTCACACCTTTCTATTTTGTCCTAATACCATCGCCTTACTGGGCTGGTATTCACAGGACAACCGTTAACAGACTGAAATATTATTTAATCAAATATTAAAGTATTAATATTAAATAACATATTCATAATCACAACACCAGTATCCATTCTTGTGCTGGTGTACACTAGAAACTCGGACCTAAAACACGGACCGAGTCCTTGAACATGTTTAACATCATCTCTAAGACTTCACATCTTCCCACCTTCTAAAACCTGGACCATAAACATAGAACGTTATGCTTTTAAAAATAAAAATTTGCACAGGGGATGTAAGCAACTGCTTCAGTGTATCTGTGCAAGAAAAGGTTTTTGATGTTTCTTGGTGAGACAACTGTAGGTAGGAGATTAAACAGTGTTGGCCTGAGGTCAATTTGGTTAAAGGAAATTCATTTTTCAGGAACGGGTCAGTACTTCAAAAAGAAGATCAAAGAAAACAAACTGACTAGAGGATAGACAGAAAAAAATCATTCAAAGAAACAGACTGGTGAACTGTAAATTATGATGTCTAAAGGTTGGCCCAAATTCACCTCCAAATGTTGGTAGAAAAACAAACAAAAAACAAAATTGTCTTCTAAATGAGGTTAAATAGCCTCCAAAGGCTCAACAAGTCTCCATAGCAACCACTGGACACTATCTACATGCCAACTGGTTGGTTGGGAGACATGCCCATTATAAGAGTTCTGTCCTACCATCAGAAACATGAACTTGGAGCTCTGTAAACTCTACTGGGACTTTATCTAGAACTGCATATTTATGTCAGATGAGACTAAGATTTTTGGCAGAAAGAAACTCCAGGTGGTTCTGGTGTGAAACAAAGGACAGCTACAAGTAGAAGCCCCTCTTGTCTGCTGTTAAGTGTGGGGATGGACCTGTGATGCTATGGGCCTGTCTTCCTGTCAAGGCCTTGGTACCCTTGTTAAAGTGCAAAGCATAAAAAACTCAAAATTCCAAATACAAAAGCTGGCAGTCTCTACCAGGAAACTAATAATGGGTCATCATTTGACCTTTAAGCAGGAGAATAATCTGAAATCAACACAGAAATAGTTCCACAGAAACAAAAAGCACTTTCTCCCTTGGTTGTCTCAGGGCCTTGACCTAAATCCTACAGAAAACATGTGGACTGAGCTGACAAAAAAACAGGGACCCAGGACTCAGGATGATGTGGAGAGACTGTGCAAAATAAAATGTAAAATACCTCCCGCTCTATGCTCCAACCTTGTGAAATATTGCAACAGAGAACTAAGTACAGCTTATGTGGAAGGTATAATGAGCAGGGGTACCTATAACTGTGAAGGATAACTGTTTAAATAAAAATTCAATATTTTTAGAGCGATATGCATCGTTGAAAGCACTATAAGTACAGTTTTGGTTGCAAAGAACGAAGTGTCTGTTTGCACCTGAAACAAATTGCTTCCTCTGCAGGTTGACAAGGAGGAAGAGCGACACTGCTATGGCAGTTTTTCACTACTCAACGATTTTGTTGCGTTATCTACCCCATATTTGGGAAATTCCCTCTGTTCTAATGGCTCTTGAGATGCAGTCAGGTTCAGCAGTGACAGGACAAGAGAGCTTCACAAATGACAAAAGGCAAAAAGTGAAAGGAACTCATTAAAATATGTATCACTTATTTTAGTAATGTGTGCAGTCAATCATCTACAAATTGCAATAAGATCAAATTAGCAGCATTTTACTGCTGCACACGGGTATGCCAAGATATGCCAACCCTTTCACAACATCAGCTGAAAAGATCTGAGAGCTATTACAAAATGTCCAGAAGATATCACATGACACCATCAAACACATCCTTTTAGTTACATCTTTTAATACTGTTATTTACTGAACTTATCTGATGGGAGGTGATCAATGTTTGATCCCCTGCTTTGATCAAACATTGGAGGACATTTCTGATGAACAGTTCAATGATGTTCTTCACTCAGGTACTCTTACATATGTAATGGCCTTTTATGGCAGGTCCTGCTTTTTTTGCTTTGTGCTTGTTGTTTGATTAGCAGGTTCTGATCAGCTGCAGCAATCAGCCTGACTGGGAGCCCCTGCCCAGTCCTCAGGATCTTAAAGCTGACTGAAGAGCTCTCCCCCACACAGAGACAGAGGGAGGCTTGTCAATCCTGGTTCATGCTGGCATACTGAGACAAGTAAAGACACATCCCATGACTTTCAGTACTAAGTAAATCGTTTGGATAATTTTTCTCAAATCTATGTCTGAGTGGGTTTTTGTCGCAGCCAATAAACCGGGTCATGAAATTTATTTATTAATTTTTTTTCAGTTTTTTTGTACCTGGAACATCATACAAATGCATATTTGTTTATACAGAGATAATAATAATGACCTTAGTCTCAGAGAAAGCCACAGGTACAGGGGTTGGACAATAAAACTGAAACACCTGGTTTTAGACCACAATAATTTATTAGTATGGTGTAGGGCCTCCTTTTGCGGCCAATACAGCGTAGATTGGTCTTGGGAATGACATATACAAGTCCTGCACAGTGGTCAGAGGGATTTTAAGTCATTCTTCTTGCAGGATAGAGGACAGGTCACTACGTGATACTGGTGGAGGAAAACGTTTCCTGACTCGCTCCCCCAAAACACCCCAAAGTGGCTCAATAATATTTAGATCTGGTGACTGTGCAGGCCATGGGAGATGTTCAACTTCACTTTCATGTTCATCAAGCCAATCTTTCACCAGTCTTGCTGTGTGTATTGGTGCATTGTCATCCTGATACGTGGCACCGCATTCAGGTTACAATGTTTGAACCATTGGATGCACATGGTCCTAAAGAATGGTTCAGTAGTCCTTGGCAGTGACGCGCCCATGTAGCACAAGTATTGGGCCAAGGGAATGCCATGATATGGCAGCCCAAACCATCACTGATCCACCCCCATGCTTCACTCTGGGCATGCAACAGTCTGGGTAGTACGCTTCTTTGGGGCTTCTCCACACCGTAACTCTCCCGGATGTGGGGAAAACAGTAAAGGTGGACTCATCAGAGAACAATACATGTTTCACATTGTCCACAGCCCAAGATTTGCGTTCCTTGCACCATTGAAACCGACGTTTGGCATTGGCATGAGTGACCAAAGGTTTGGCTATAGCAGCCCGGCCGTGTATATTGACCTGTGGAGCTCCCGACGGACAGTTCTGGTGGAAACAGGAGAGTTGAGGTGCACATTTAACTCTGCCGTGATTTGGGCAGCCGGGGTTTTATGTTTTTTGGATACAATCCGGGTTAGCACCAGAACATCCCTTTCAGACAGCTTCCTCTTGCGTCCACAGTTAATCCTGTTGGATGTGGTTTGTCCTTCTTGGTGGTATGCTGACATTACCCTGGATACCGTGGCTCTTGATACATCACAAAGACTTGCTGTCTTGGTCACAGATGCGCCAGCAAGACGTGCACCAACAATATGTCCTCTTTTGAACTCTGGTATGTCACCCATAATGTTGTGTGCATTTCAATATTTTGAGCAAAACTGTGCTCTTACCCTGCTAATTGAACCTTCACACTCTGCTCTTACTGGTGCAATGTGCAATCAATGAAGACTGGCTACCAGGCTGGTCCAATTTAGCCATGAAACCTCCCACACTAAAATGACAGGTGTTTCAGTTTCATTGTCCAACCCCTGTACATCTAATGTAACAAAGACAAAATAATATGTGAATATGAGGTGTGAAAAGGGCATGAAAGCCTGAGCGTTCATTTAATCTACTTAAAAATAAAATATTTCCAGTGCAGCTTTACTATAATTAGGTTGAGAAGAATGTCTGTTACTGCAGTCTGGGTTCAAGACCACTGTGCACACTTCCATCCAGTCTGGACCTGTGTTCTGTGGGTGATCACACTTCAGCAGGTCAGCTGGGTTACATACAGGGTGTTCACTTTTGTGAGGAAATATCTGCAGGGGTGAGGAAACATCAGCATTGCTGATAAGTCACCATCATCACAGTGTCATCGCCTTAGGTTAGAAAAGCCGTCGTTTCCCTCAGCTGCCGTTTCAGAATTTTTATTTTTCTCACGCTGTTATAAAAGTTACATGCTCACATATCTGCAGATATCCATGTTGTGCTTTCCAGTGGTGAGAGTGTCCACATTGTTAAAGATGAATAAATTCCCTCCACATCTACAATTAAAAAGTATTTAGTCTTCAGGATAAAATATAGGAAATGTTTTTTAAACGTTTTCCTTATTGTTTTTTCTTTTTATGTTTTTAGACGTTATGAAAGACAAATTTAGACGGAACAAAATAATTAACACAATAAACAAAGCTGAGAAGATGCCTTCATGTTTGTTTTGGTTCCTTTCTGTAATGTTTTTATAAGCTGGCATTTGTGAAAAATTGTCAACCTATCTTATGTTTTATACATAACATTAATTGGATCATCCAATATTAAAATACTACATTGAAATATTTAACCCCTAAATCTGAACCTGATTAAAACGCCTTCAGCAGCCTCAACCTGTCTTGGGATTTGTCCTGGAAGCTTGGTGGACATTTTCTTACTTCCTGGTCGAATGTTAAAAGCTCAGATGCATTTGATGGGGGATATGAGTTCAGAGCTTCTTTCAGTTCACCCCTCAGAGAAACTCTAGTTCTGCACCACTTTCTGTATCTGAAAAAAACTGACCTAGTATGCATGTTTATAGGCTTGGAGGGAAAACTGGAGCACTTGGACAAAACGCAGATGTGCAAAAGAAGAATATGCAAACTTCACACTCACAGCCCTCAGCTGGGTTTTTAAACCATCAGATATCTTCAAGGACTTTGAAGGAGTTTGTACCCAGTAGAGTAGATTTGAAATAGTGCTACATGGTTTAATACAGGAGAACCAGTGCTTTTATATTATTCATTGTATAGCCTGTGCTACTCTTTCTCCTAGTATCTGTGTCAGAACTACGCTTTACTTTACAAGATTAATTTTCTTTTTGTCAACTGGGAATTGCAACCAGTTGTAGCTCGATCTTCATCACATCGGATCACAGGATATTGGTCTTGGAGTCATTCTGGTGATTGTTTTGGGTAAAACATCCAACAGGAGTTCATGAGCCTTTTCATAACACTGGCTTCTGTCTGATTCACTCAGCTATAAAGGCTTGATTGGTGGAGTCATACATCGATGCATGTCCTAATGTAAAATTCCCTTTCCACCCAGGAAACACGTTGGATCTTGTTCATATCGACCTGTCTGACCATGGCACAGCATCCCTAATTATGGACATTTTCAGAAACGTGGGTGATGTTTCAGAACTTCTTTAAAATATCTGCATTATTTATGGATGCTTGAAATGCAGCAAAGTTTCGTTGTAGCCTGTTTTGCATGCTAATGGACTGATCTGTGGGTTGGTCTTCATTCTGACTCTAACCTTCAGCTGGAGACTGTCAGGATCTGCCATTGTGGATTTGGTTTTGTGTTTATTTATTCTTCAGTTATGTGTTTCTATTTATTTGGGTTTAGTAGTCATGTTTATTTATTCCTTCTGTTTCCTGATAGTTTTGTTTCTCTCTCCTGCCTCCTAGTGTTAGTAGTTCTTTCTCCCCTCGCCCATAGTTCCCTTGGTGGTTGCTTTCTTATTTATGTATTATTTTGAATGGTTTTCTCCTTATTCTTATTATTAATATTATTATTATTATTACAGTTATCTTGCTTCCTTGGGTTTTTTAGTTTAGTTTCCCGTTTAGTGTCTCTGTGTTTGTTTATGGTTAGGTTATTTGTTTCTTGCTGCATTCTTCTAGTTTATTTGTTTCTTTTCCCTATTCCTCCTCTTGTCCTCTTGTCCTCTTGTCATTAGTTCCCCTACAGTTGTTATTTACTCAGTGTTCGTTTCCCTTTATATTTGTAGTTATTTCCTAGTTTAGTTCCTCATGTTTCTCTATTGTTTCAGTTCCTTCTGATAGGTTAGGTTTCAGTTATTGCCACTATACTTAGTTCCACTTATCGTTTACGTTTTGGTATGCATTTATTCTAGTCTTCGCTTTCTCTGCTTCCCTCCCAGTTAGTTTCAGTCAGTGTTTGTTTGGGTTTGTTTACTTTTTCAGTTAGGGTTTCCTTTATGGTTTCTTTTGTTTATTCTAATTTGCCAGGTTCTTATATCTTAGGTTGTTATATTTTCTTAGATCTGTTTCCCTGAGTTTGTTATTTAGTCCCTTTCCCATAGTTTAGTTTTGTAGTTGGTCCACCTGTTCCTCAGCCTCCCTGCCAGTCTTTGTGAGTTAGTGTTGTTTATCTTTTGATCCCGTTTTCCCTTTGCTTTATTTTATAGTCTAGTTTCTCCAGTGTCCCTTTGTCTCCTAGTCCGGTCACCATAGCAACCATTCATATTCCCTCAGTTCCCTACAGCCTGGTCCACACCTGATTCTTGTTTCCTCTGATTCCCTGCCTCCCTCTCTCACTGGTCCATACTCCACTTCCCTCAGTTTATAAGCTTTCTAGTTTTCATTGTTTCTCGCTGGTTCCTCATGCTATCCTTCTTCGTAAACCACCCTGTTATCTACCCGAGTTCTTCCTAGTGGTTTGTTTTCCGTTTTGCCTCCTGAGCCTGTTCTCTGTGAATTTCCTTCCTGTACTCAGTACTCTCCCTGCCTGCCTGTAGCTCTGTATACTACAACATTAAATACTTTATCAACTCATCATGCTTCCTTCTCGCCGTGTTCTGCATTCTGGTCCTGCCACCAAAACCTCAACCTTGACAGAGACAATTGTGTGTCTCCCTAAAAATGTTTGGTGAATAAAAAAGTTAAACATATGAGGGGATTTCATGAATACTTTTTTAATGGAGGTGCCCAAGGTTTGATAAGAGCTGAGAAAAATGGCCAATCTCTTCTCCCTGTATCTCCTAAAGACAAGCTTCTATGTTGTCTTTCTTCTTCTATTCATGAATTTTATAAAAGGATTCATAAAACTTGTTAAAAGATTTTGTTTTACATTTACAAACCAGGAACAAATGAGTAAAATAAGACACTTGATTGACAAGTTTCTGTAATCTAATAACAAACTGATCTAATAAAAAACACAAACTAATAAACTGTCACGTGAGTCTATATTGATTCATAAAGTAGGTGAAAATCAGAACAATAATGTAGAAAGTTTCTGTTTTCTTAATTAGCATTTTTATTAAATTTAGACAAATTTGCAGCCAGATGCAGTGTCACTTTAACAACAGCCAACAAAAAACATGTACTTTTTGTAAAAGGCATCATTTTAAAATGCTACAGGTAAGGTACAGTAAAAAGGACTGAGAAAATCCCTGACGCTGATAAACTGGATGAATAATTACTAAGAAATTTAATAACAGCACTGATCTTTTGACGTTTTTGAAGTTTAATTTTAGCTTCTGCTTTTTCTAGTTAATGAACAAGCACCTGTTGAGATACATTAATTATTTTTGGAAACTAGAATTATTCTGTGATTTAATTACATATTTGGACAACTGATTTTTTAACACCCAAAACTCACACCTTTTCTTGGAACTAGACTCCATACTTGGGTGGAAAGACCGTTGGCTTTCCTTTGACTTGCATTGACCTGGTCTCGCCACTTATGCTAATATAATCACCTTATTTTTCCTGAACAGATTTTTTTTTTATCACCAACAGGAAGATGCATCCCATTTTAAATGCAAAAGAAAACCAAAAAAACAAAAAGATTCAGAGAAGTAGGGTAGAAATTATGATGCAACAAACTGGTGCTGATGTTTATATGTCTCACATGGTGCATTGGGCGCTCTTAAAACACAGTGGGGACATTTTGTCTTCGTTCCCCAGGCTGCATTAATTAAAATGTGGTCTAAAGTGTAGAAAAGGGGGCATGACGGTTGAAACCTACGAAATGATGAAATAAAATAAACTTCTTTGATCCTGTGAACAAACCATGACTTTTTCACACATCCTTAAGAACACCACCAAACGCCTACGTCCCTCGTTTTAATCTCAGAATCTGACATAAATCCTGGGACGTGTATGTGTGTAAACAGAGTGGGAAGCCAGATAGAGACACAAACAAGTAACAAGTGTTCCCATGTAAGATCCAAGGAAAATTAAAGCAGATCACCCCGAAGGCAGAAAGCTCCATGCTCCTCTTCCTCAGCACCAGAGAAATATTTTCCATCTAATTCTTTTCTCTTTTAACCTTGCTAAACCTTTCTTCACTCAAGACAACATCTTCATCACTGCAACTAAAACACACAATTAGATTTGGAAGACAAGCATAGATCACATGGACTTTCATAATATACATTTAGCAACAAAATGATACCCAACGCACCTGTCCATTGTCAATCTTCAGAAAAAGCACTTGAGATTTGACGAGGATACACTTGAATGAAATGAGAAGAAATAACAAATGTATCCTTAAAAGACAGATTCAGAGGCAGGCTGCAGAAAACCCTCCAGTGGGTTCAGGAGGTTCCACTGTGGATTTCGTCTGTTTTGGCTTCTTTCTCATTACCTTAATTGTGCTTTTATTTTTTAATAGGCCTAAAACACAACATACAATTAAGCGTTTTGCAGAAAAAAGCCTCTTGAGGCAATTGCAACCTGCAAAACTCAACTAAACCTGTCAGTTGATTTTTCTATTGTTTTCAGGTTCGAAGAGTATTTAATTAATTTGTGTAACAGAAACACGGTTAGAATCCAACCTCTGGCTAGGAGGTAACAGTGAAAGCCATTGCAGACACCAGATTTTCCAGAATTTAATTAAAGAAGTAATGTAAAACACGAGAAATTACTAAAAGAAGCCAATTAAACATACAAGTGAACACATGTAAAGGGCAAAAAAAAAAAAAACCTGAAGAAATGCTAACATGAATTTTTTTACACGCCCACACATGACTTAGAGCAGAAAATCTAACAAATTCAATCTGTTTTTATGGGGATTATGTCAGTGAGCAATTTTAGCCTCTGGTTGGAAGAAAAAAAACTGTAAAACTTAAAAATGTCTTGGTTTCTTTTTAAGGTTGATGTAACTACAAGTGGGTGGTTATTATGCTGTGGTTGCTATGGAACTAAAACCCTTCAGTGTTATATCAACAACCAGCCCAAGTAGATATATTTTGCATTCAGCCAATTCCCATTCATTCCAGCATCATTTTTATGGCTTATTTTGTTTGAATAAGTTGCTCTACCTGAGGCACACGAGTGGATGTATTTTAAGGGAACACCTCACACACTGCTTCCATGTGTGACAGAAGGTCTTCTGTCTCACATGAAAAAGTCCTTTATGAAACAACCCATCACAATCCTTCCTTAATATAACAACATTAATATAATTTTTTTATCCAAGTTACAAAAAAAAGAAAAGTTTTTGATCATGATCTTTATTTAGCAACTAGTCCCTGATAATTATTATTTTTTTTAATCCTCAATAAATAGATTTTAATCCCAAAAATAATCTTAGATCTCAGGCTATTGTTTGAAGGAATTGATTGGTTTCTAAATATGTTTTGAATAGAAGACCAAAGGCAGGGTGGTCTTAGTTAAAAGCGATACAAACACCACTGACGCACCGTCAGGTTGATTTTAGTGGTGCTAATAATTAAAGACAGTCTGAAAGATAAATAATCCAAGAACCCTGATCTTTGCTTCAAACAGGATACAATAACATTAGGGTTGCCATGGAGAATGATTTTAAAGCTCCAAGTATGAACTAAGGAACGACTGCTGTTGGCAATGTCAGCTGCATTCCAAGTACCTCTGAATTCATCCTACCAAATGTAATTAAAAAGTCCTGTGTGTAATTTCATGAAACTTTTCATTAAATACAAACTAATGAAAACTGCAGTTTTCATTGCATTCCAAACACACCTGTGCTGCATTTGAGGAAAGGGTTGATAAAAAACCTCAGACTTTCTCAGCTTAAGGTAAATTCTGGTCTATTTCATTAACTTTAGAAAGTTTAACCTCTGACTTCCTAGTTGGAAACATACTGTTGTTTTCCCCAGCTCTATAGATGTTAGTGCCTGTAAATATCTCCATCTGGATCAAAGTTCTCAACAAAAATGTTGATAGGCATTAATATACAGTTTGGGAGTAAACTTTGGTGAGTTGTTGAATGATTGAAAATGAAAGCATTATTGAATATATACTTCTCAGTTTTGTCCCTTGTCATACTGTTGCAAATCTGTCTTCTTATTCAGTGGTGTAAAAAGATATGCTGCAGGTTAAAAAAACCTGAGGCATCGCCATGACATTGTAGAAAAACCCAGTCTTATTACCAGCTAGTATATACAGGGGTTGGACAATGAAACTGAAACACGTGTCATTTTAGTGTGGGAGGTTTCATGGCTAAATTGGACCAGCCTGGTAGCCAGTCTTCATTGATTGCACATTGCACCAGTAAGAGCAGAGTGTGAAGGTTCAATTAGCAGGGTAAGAGCACAGTTTTGCTCAAAATATTGAAATGCACACAACATTATGGGTGACATACCAGAATTCAAAAGAGGACAAATTGTTGGTGCACGTTTTGTGACCAAGACAGCAAGTCTTTGTGATGTATCAAGAGCCACGGTATCCAGGGTAATGTCAGCATACCACCAAGAAGGACGAACCACATCCAACAGGATTAACTGTGGACGCAAGAGGAAGATGTCTGAAAGGGATGTTCGGTGCTAACCTGGATTGCATCCAAACAACATAAAACCACCGCTGCCCAAATCACGGCAGAATTAAATGTGGACCTCAACTCTCCTGTTTCCACCAGAACTGTCTGTCGCGAGCTCCACAGGGTCAATATACATGGCCGGGCTGCTATAGCCAAACCTTTGGTCACTCAGGCCAATGCCAAACGTTGGTTTCAATGGTGCAAGGAGCGCAAATCTTGGGCTGTGGACAATGTGAAACATGTATTGTTCTCTGATGAGTCCACCTTTACTGTTTTCCCCACATCCAAGAGAGTTACGGTGTGGAGAAGCCCCAAAGAAGCGTACTACCCAGACTGTTGCATGCCCAGAGTGAAGCATGGGGGTGGATCAGTGATGGTTTGGGCAGCCATATCATGGCATTCCCTTGGCCCAATACTTGTGCTAGATGGGCGCGTCACTGCCAAGGACTACCGAACCATTCTTGAGGACCATGTGCATCCAGTGGTTCAAACATTGTATCCTGAAGGCGGTGCCTTGTATCAGGATGACAATGCACCAATACACACAGTAAGACTGGTGAAAGATTAGTTTGATGAACATGAAAGTGAAGTTGAACATCTCCCATGGCCTGCACAGTCACCAGATCTAAATATTATTGAGCCACTTTGGGGTGTTTTGGAGGAGCGAGTCAGGAAACGTTTTCCTCCAGCAGTATCATGTAGTGACCTGGCCACTATCCTGCAAGATGAATGGCTTAAAATCCCTCTGACCACTGTGCAGGACTTGTATATGTCATTCCCAAGACGAATTGACGCTGTATTGGCCGCAAAAGGAGGCCCTACACCATACTAATAAATTATTGTGGTCTAAAACCAGGTGTTTCAGTTTCCTTGTCCAACCCTGTATGTACACACAGTACTGTGCAAGTTTTAGACAGGTGTGAAAAAATTAACTAAGTGAATGAACTAAAGAGAAATCTAAATCAAATCAATATTTGGTGTGACCACCCTTTGCCTTCAAAACAGCATCAACTCTTCTAGGAACACTTCCACACAGTTTTTGAAGGAACTCGGCTGGTAGGTTGGTCCAAACATTTTGGAGAACTAACCACAGATCTTCTGTGGATGTAGGCTTTATCACATCCTTCTGTCTCTTCATGCAATTCCAGACACACTCCACGATGCTGAGTTCAGTGCTCTGTGGGGGCCGTACCATCACTTCCAGTAAATTTAGTTTTTTTGTACGCTGAAGATAGTTCTTAATGACTTTGGCGGTAAGTTTGGGTTCGCTCACTTAGCATTATGTAAGTTGATAAAAAATAAACAATCATCTTTTATATTTCTGAAAGCATCCTTTGTTTACAGCATTTTTTTGTACCTGCCTAAAGGTTTTGCACAGTGCTGTACATATATAGGGTTCCACAGAATTTGTTGGATATTTTTAACAGTCAGTTAGATTGTTTAGAAAAGCAAACATAACATAAAAGTCTCAAAATCAGTCAAGAATCCCAGAATTGAAATTTGTGGCTAAAATAAAAGACTTTTTTAAACTGCAAGCAGCAATGAAGATTTTAAAATATCCTGCAATACTTGTCAAAAAGACCCATCAGCACCAACAACAGGAACTAAATTATTAAAATGGTCATGAAAACATCCCTCTGCACTGAACTAAAACCGAGCGAGAATGATAAAAAGCACAGGAAAGATTTGGCAGCAGAAACAGCGAGGGAGGAGAGAGATTAAAGGATTATACCTTTCCCCGATGGTACCGACGGATCAAAGATGTAAACACAAAAGGTAAACCCACAAATCAACCATGATTATTATTGCACCAATGATGCACTTTTATCTGTTTTCATTTTTCTTTTTTAGAGACTGGAGAGCTTTTGTTACCAAGCGCCTGTGACACATGTTCGGGGCTTTCTGCTGAGATGAAAATGCGTCAAAAACAAGAAGGAAGCATATGACTTTTACGAGATCAACCTGTTGTACAATGTAAAATGTGGCATTCATAAATCTTCAGGATCAACCTTAATGTATTACATTATGATGGTAGGAAGTCAAAAATACAAATCTGTGTGTTGTCTCCACTAATAATGGTTCAAATTCATTGTACCGAGCTGTACTGTTGTCTACAGTACAGCTTGGCAGCAGTTCCCTTAAGACAAAGGTTATGTCTATATCTCGTAGGTTATTTTAAGAGATTGCTAGTGGCATTGAGAATTCAGATCAAAGCTACAAAGTTAAGGTAAAATTTTATTTCTAGAGCAAATAATATAAACATTTTCCAAACATGCAAACATTTCTTTCTCTTAATCAAGCCTTTTTTTTAATGTTTCAGTAAGAGAAATTCTAATTTTTCATTAAATACTAACTGAACCAGAGGGCTTATATATAATGCAGTAATTTCATCAGATTTGTACATTTTGTTCTCCAGTTGTTTTATTGTCCTGGAGGTTAATTGCTTCATGAGCCGCTAGATTGTTAAAGTGAAAAAATAAGGAATAAATAAAATCTTTCCCTTTTTGTTATTGTTCTATAATTGAGAAAACTGTTTGGAGGTTGTTAGAAATCTGAGATTTTCTAAAAACATGTAAATATTGAAACTGTTTATTACTCTCCGAAAACCTGAGCCATAATCACTGTTGTGTATTTTATCTATTGCCTTTCTATCCATCTGATACTGTAGTATTTACAGTCTGATCTCCAACTATGCAGCCACAGATTGTTTGGATGTGTTGGCCGTTGCATTTTACAGATATATTTACTACACACAGGTACCACTGCTAGAAAAGTGCTGCTCAAACGTTGGAGCTCCGTTTATTTTTCCATCTCATGTTCTGTTGGTTTGATTATACTGAAGACTGTTAACAATACGATTCAGTCAAAAGAAATAACGGAGTCAACTGGAAAGATTCAATTAAAGATAAGCTGTGAGAAAGCACAGTACTAAGGCTGCTTCTAATATCATTAATCGGGCCACGGAAATGTTTCGGATAAAACCTCCAGTTTGATGCTCTTGCTTTCCCATTTTATATTGTACAAAAATCACTAAAAAGTGTCTGACGACATGAAACACGTTCTTCATTTGTTTGTTAGATATGTTTGGTTGTTATTTTATAAGGAACAACATGATTCAGTAAAAGGTCCTACTTGCAGTATTTTTTGTTAATCTTTATTTTAACCAGAATATAAAAAAAAAAAAAAAACATTGAAGGCTTCCAGTGCCACAATGGGTCAGAAAACATACAATGACTTGTATTCACTCCCCTAGAACCTTTTCCATTTCATCACATTACAACCACAAACTTCAGTGTAGTTTACTAAGATTTCATATGGTAGATCTACACATACATCGAGCTCTTTTCTCTGAAATTCCTAAACAAATCATAACTGACTTTAAAAGTCGCCTATTTAGTCAACAGAGTCCACCTGTGTGCAATTGTAACTCAGTATTCATGCAGTGGTTCTGTGAAGGCCTCAGAGGTTTGTTAGAGAACATTGGAGAACAAACAGCATCATGAAGATCAATGTTGTGGAGACGTTTAAAGCAGGGTTTGGTTCTAAAACAGTACCCCTTGTCTTCAGCAACGAAAGAGAAGCTGGTCAGAGTTTATGAAGGAAACCTGTAACAGGTTGCCAAAGACTGAGCCTAAACATGCTCTGTTTAGGTTTGCTATGGTGATACCCTCCTTTTCTAGGCAGCAACAGGGAATAGGAGCCCACAGCACCACTCTTCTAATCAGGCAGGAACACAGGCAGGATTATATGCTTCAAACATATTGTATATTTGATAAATTATTGAACCGAGAGTACCAGAAACTTGTGGGGCCACAAATCCTATTTTTATGTGTCACCAGTGTTTTATAGGGGGGATTCACCATGTTAAATAGACCATTCTGTTCAGTGGGAGTAAAATAGGGTTTGGGGATCTGCAATGTGGAGTGATTTTAAACACACTGGCCTAATTAGACCAAACGCCTATATCCTGATGTATTCAGTGCACATAGGGAGATGAAACAATGTGCAGGGTAATATATTAAATCAAAAGGTTTCTGAATATTTCACAGGGTCAAAACCTACAGTTACATCATCACACTCCAAACTGAACTTTCCATAGTAAAGCTTAGGGAAGAAAGGTCAAGTCCAACTGTCAGTGACCTACTTAAGCTTTTACTGTGTTTTTGAAGGGGAATAATGGTCAAGCCTTGGAACCCATCATTACTTTTTTGTTTGTTTGTTTACAAAATCATTTTATTGTTCCATTTACTGTCCACTGGGCTCCTGTAACCTCCACAGTATTTCGACTATTACATTTTGATGGATTTTTATGTTTTATGTTTATTTTATTGAAAGATTCTCTACTGTCATGTTGACCAATAGTTGGTCAACAGGTTACCAATTTCACTTAAAGATTCTCTACTGTCATGTTGACCAATAGTTGGTCAACAGGTTTACCATTTCACTTTTTTCTTATATATTATGTTTGCACAGGCAGCAGCTGTCCAACTGATTATTTGGAATAATTTTACCATGAACTAAAATCTGAAAGTATGCTCAAACCCCTGCAGATAGAAATCAGAACCTCCTTTCATCTGGAGTGGAGAAAGAGGGTAGGAACTGGTGACAAAACGAAGGAGACCAAGCTCAGGAATTTTGTCCTTATTAATGAGGGAGAGGTGGTGTGTTGGATTGAATAAAAGATAACAAGTTCCAGTTTGTGTGTTTGAAAGAGAGTGAGCTATGAACGGAGGAATAATGAGGAAGACAGAGAAGGCTTGGTTGGAAAATCCACACAGAGAAGATGCAGAGGAAATATCTAGAATGCATATTGCAATGCAGAGCTCATCTCTTTGAGGTGTGAAGCATCCTGATGAGGAAAGCATCTGGTGCAGACTCTTCTTTACCTTAAAGCAGGCTCAAATGAAAAGTTTCAAGAGTCTGTTCCTTCCTTTTAGGCATTGCTCTATTGATTTAAAAAAAAATACTTTACCCCTTTAAGAATTCTGCAAAGCCACATCCATTTACTGCCTGGTCGGTGCATAATTTTCTCCGCTGAGTTATATATGCCAATGTGTAAAACATTTGGTTACTGACCGCCAATACAGCAAGTTCTGCAGGTCTAATAATAAATGTTACACCAGAACCTGGGAAGAAATTGGTCTGAATTAATGTGGCAGGAAGACAAAGTTTTCTTCAGTAAATAATCAATAGTTGAAATTTCTTTCCACCCATTAAGCAGAACAGGCTCTAACTTTGAAAAAAACAACACTTTTCAACAACTGGAGACCACAAAAGGTAAAACAAACAAGCAGCAGAAACAACGTAAAACCAGCACTGGGCAATAGCAACAACAACAACACATATGACAAAACAGCAGTAAAGAACAGTCTTAAAAATGGTTAAATATTCCTGAAATGGTTTCCATCTCCTCCCATATGAGCAAACAGCCAAAGAGTACCAATTAGCCAGGCTTAGAAAAAACAGTGATGTTGTTGTTGTTTCAAGCATATGATCAATACACAAACAAAAGAAGGATTCATCCTTAACATTTCCACAAAATCTCAGTTTGTCAAGTGCTTTAAAAAGACAGGAGCAACCTGAGCAGAAAAAGTACATTTTACATAGTAGGTATTGGTGTTAGTGGACAGGACCTTACTGTACCCAAAAATTAACAGGAAAATATCTCTACGTGGAAAACATTTAAGGGAGAATCTTATTTTTACTCTACAGGAAAACGTCTCTGCTCTTAGTTGGATCCATTCATCCATACAGAGACCCGGTCACTTGGGCAACAGTTATCGTAGAGCTCCCCAGACCTGCTTCTCTCCAGCTAAGTCCACTAGTCCACCTAGTTACAGTCTGAGGTGTTCCCAATCCAACCAACAGATATCTTTCCAGTGAGACTCATGTCATTCCTGGGGATCCTATCACTGAGGATGTCCCAAACATGTCCCTAGGATGGAGATGCCTACAACAATTCAGCTCTGTTCCTTTGATTTGTAATAACAGCTTCTTTAATCTGAGTTTCTCCCAAACAATCAAGGTTTTCACCCCATCTTTGAAAGGTGCATGCAGCCATCCTGCAGAGGAACCTTGTCTCAGCTGCTTGCATTCACAATGTTGTTTTTTTCAGTAACATTCAACTTCTCAGACCATAGGTGAGGGTTGGAGCATAAATCGCCTAGTAACTTGACAGCTTCATATTTCGGATCAGCTGTCGGCATGATGCTACAGCATCTGGGTCACTGCCTATGATGCCCAATCGGCCGATCAATGTCCTGCTCTGTTCTGACCATGAGATGCTTTAAATCCCCCACTTAGAAAAGGAAATCTGCCCTTTTCCCTTACAACGAATACCAGGCCATAGGAACAAGTTAACTCGCTGGATTAGATAAAACAGTACATCATCCTAGAAATAGGGACATATGAGCCTCATCCTGTAACCAGTCCTGTGAGGAGGCTTGTCATCCAAACCGTTGTCTATAGGCTCTATCCAGGCAAAGCCTGAAAAACTTTGTAGGATCACCGTTCGTTTGGACCATGACCTACAGGAGGCGCTGTTAAGACATGTCCCCTGAGGGTTGGGTGACATTCAGAGGACTAGGAGACTAACCCCCAGCTGCTAATACTGGTTAGCTACCTCCCTATAGATTGTGGCACTTATTAGAAGACCAAGGATCAGCAAATGAGTGTACAAAATGTGCTGATCCATTCCCATTCCAATGTTGGTTTTGTCCACAGGGTTCCCACACATATTTCATATAAAAATGTCATTTATTCTCATTTTTGAAATATAACAAACAAACATGAATAATTATTTATGGCAGACATTTGTACAGTAGGCGGGGTTTGTATATGGTAGCAGCAAAAATTCATAAACTGGAAGGAAGGACAAAAGGAAGGAATGGAGGAAAGACACCAGGACGGTAGAAGGGACTGAAGAAAAAGGACAAACTCAAAGAAGGATAGAAGTAAGACCACAAAGAAAAAAAGAAGGAAATATAGAAAGAGTCTGAAGGAGTGAGGATGTAAGCAGGACACAAGGTAGGAAGAAAGGAAGTACAAAGGCTCACAAAGGCTCAAGGGACGAGCAAAGGAAGAACATTATGAAGAAAGAAAGGATGTACACTAGGAAAGAAACTATTACAAAAAGGGAATAAATATACAAGGAAGAAAGGAAGGACACAGAGAAGAAGGGATGCAACATTTAGACAAAATAGGGAATAACCTTTGGGAATATAAATATATTTCTGTACTTATCCAGACCTGGAAAATCCAGAAATTAAATTTCGTACTGGAACCGTGCATCCAAAAATTGAGCCATTGCTCAGTTTATTGTACTTTTAAATCACTCCAGGGTTCCTGTAGCCTCCTTCTCAATGATATGGGTCACATTAAAATATACAGATTATTTTGCTTTACAAGGATACCTGCCATGTTTCCTTTAAAGCTGTTTTGGGGTTTTCTTCACTGATTTTAGGAGTCATCTGATATCACTTTTCCTTCCATTCACTGTTTCTGCCGCTTCCTTTTTGCAAAGATTTGTCTCCAACCTGCTTGAAGCGCTTCACGGTGTGTTTTATGTGTCAGAGCAAACTGCTGATTTTTCACAGAACATTGGTGTCGTTTCTACACCATGTCTAAAGCCTTCCCAACATCTCTGAGCATGTAACGTTTCAGAATGACAGAAGGCTGTTTAGTCAGGAAGGAAAGTGAAGTTAGAAACCAAACACCCCTAAATCGTAGTGCTGCAAGAAAAATCCAACTTTTGCACACACTTGTAATAAATAGGCAGATTGTGCATCTTTCATCTAACAGACAACGCCAGTTGTACATCAGTATCCAGTTACCCTGGAGACCTCTCTGCAAAGTACCTGCTGCCTTATTTGTCTCCTTCATCAGCGATGTTCTTTTTCTTTTCACACCAGGCTCTCCACCATCTGCTGCTTCAGCTACCATGGGGGAACATGTAAAAGCTACTGGCTAAAACAAGAATGTGATTTTGTTCCTTTGAGCTGAAAATCAAACCTTGATTTTCAAAGAAACTTTATACTCACTGCGTAGAAAAAGCAAAGCTAAGAGGTAAAGAACCTAAACACTCACAGTGTCATTAATTCAAGATCATTAGATTTAAAATGAATATTTCCTGTAGTAAATGTAGTTTTATTATAAGCTGCCTCTACAGGGTAAATACATTGCAACAGTTTTGCTAATTACAGAATTTGCCCAACTTCCATTCAAGCCTCTGCCTAAACTTTCCAAACACCCCTAAATTATAATAATCTACTAGTGAGTTAACAGCTGAATTGACTTGGTCACAGATTGTCTTCCCTTGGACCTCTTCACTGTATAAGTGTTAAATGGACTGAATTTCTCAAAGTGGTTTACACTTGAGTCACATTTCCCCCATTGCACTCACAAACGTACACACTTAATCATACACCAATATACAGATCTGTAGGTAAATTGCCTTGTCCTGGCACATGTGGCAAAAAGACGCTGGAATCGAGCCCAAAACCTTTGGATTGCAAGAGAGCCATTCTACCCACTGAACCACAGTCACAATTGCTATTTATTAAATCAAATTGCAAAGAAAGGTAATTTCTCTGCCTTATTCGTTTGCTCTAGAAATGTTCTCCACAT
The DNA here is from genome assembly GCF_021462225.1 of Girardinichthys multiradiatus. Lineage (NCBI taxonomy): Eukaryota > Metazoa > Chordata > Actinopteri > Cyprinodontiformes > Goodeidae > Girardinichthys > Girardinichthys multiradiatus. The sequence continues at coordinate 29,467,644 of NC_061806.1, forward strand.
TCCAGTTTTTCAATATAGACAGGAGGGCCAATCAGTTAAATTTACAAGCACCCAAGGAAATTATGCCATTTATAAAGGGATTTGTTTGCAGTTACAGTGTGTATAGAATGTGTAAGAAAGGGCAAACAAATCAATTCACTGTAACTATCAAACTGTTTATTAATCCCTTCTAATATTTGTTAATTATTTTATTTCCTAAATTTGTTTTTCAAAACCTAGGAATTCAAATTTATCCTTAATTACTTTTCAAAACCCTTAGAAGGAATTTTAACAGCAGGCTCATAAACCCAACTACAATTCTGAACACCTGTAGTATTGTGTGATAGACCGAGTATTCCTGGGGGCCCCCTGCTGGCCTAGGATCCCCAAAGTGGCAGCCTAGTTCGTAGATGCCTCGGGCCGGCTCTGCTGTAGATATTGTTACATCCTGTCGTTTATTTCCAGTATTCTTTCAAATCCATTTTATATTTAACCTTAAACTGATATGGATCAGATGTTTCTGGATAGTTAAATCACAGATGTTACTGAGTGACTGTTGGAGCAGGAAAACATCTCGTAAACATAGTAAAAATGATCTATTTTAAAATAATGATGGCCAGATATCTGCAGTTTGAGGGACTCTTAACTGTCACCTCATCCCACCCTGACGGTGCTGCACCTCTCTTCAGCAAGGAGATGCGGCAGAGGGGTGCTTCCTTTAACTTTAGTGTCATCTTGGGTTATTTGGTGTTACTTCTGAACTATTTGTGGGTGGGGGTGGGGGGTGGTAGGGGTGGAGGGGTTAACGTTTTGTTGCAGAAACAACAGAATGAGCTTCAGTAAAGTTACTTCTGTACTGACTGGAAGGGTAAATGGCCTACACTGCAGACCCTAAAAACATCCTGAAGGGAGAAGGATTGTTTTCCCTGGAGTAGATAAGAAAAAGAGAATGAGTGTAGAGTGCAGCACAAGGTGTTTGTGGAGATAAATTTTAGATGAGTGTGAGTCAACGTTTTAGACAGGAGGAAGAGTCAGCTTCAGGTTGCGCTAAGAAGATACTGTACAGGAATATCTGGACTTCTACTGCTGGTCTGAGCTGATATTGTTTCGATAAAATTGATGGAAGCTCAGGAAATAAGAAGTTAGAGAAATAAATGACTTAAATCAAATCACAATTACAAGAAAGGCCAGTGTGTGGCAGTGAAGAACATTTGCCTCCATCTATATAAAGAAAGAGATCTTAATGAGATCTTTAATGTTAGCATCCAAAATTTGTCAAAATCGTGTATTTATGCCATCTTGCTCTAATTACACTCACATTGAATGTGAGTTTTCAAGTTAAGTCTCTATATTGAGTTTATGTGGGTAGATAAAGTATAAACTTCAAGAGACCAACGTGTGGAATCAACCTGCAAACTGAGTACATTTAGGAGACCAAAACAAAAAAAAACTTTGGGCTACAAGAAGGAAAGATAATGAATTAAAAAGTATGAATGGTAAAAAACAACCATAGCAATGTTTATAAATGCTGTGGCCGTTTGCTCCAGTCAAAAAAAAAAAGAAAATGTGCACGACTACCACCACGCTTTAACTTCCAGGCTTTTCAACATGGAGATATCATTTTTGATCTCTAATTACATGCTCCAACTAAAAGCTGTTACGACATAAAACAGCTATGTGACCCGAGGCATAATGTCAACATGCACAGGTGTGTGTGAAACTGTGGGCTCTCCATTAGCAGCTTGGAAACTAACATGCATATGGCTGTAAGGGGAAATCTCTGAGCTTAATGTTCTGACCATGAGGTGTTTATTTCTGTTGAATAATCAACATGGAAAGCATTCCGCTTGTTTGAGGGATTTGATTTTATAAAATTAGGTGTTGATCTAGTATCAGAGATATTTGAAACATGAAGGTGGATACGTTTAAGCACAGGGGGTCAAGCATCAAAACCAACAGCAGTATAGATAAAGAGGAGAGTGGAGTCAGAGAGAATTAGAAATGAATGTATCTGAAGAACATCTCAGGCTGAAGACAAATTTAGAGAGGCAAAGATGGGAGAGTTTGGATATGCAGAGGATGTTTAATGGATAAACTGGACAGGGAATAGGGAGCTGCCAAAGAGGAGGAAAAGAGGAAGAGCACAGAAAGTTTTAGGATGCAGAGAGTTGGTGTGTTGAAGGAAGATGGTAGAGATAGAGATGGAGGGAGATGCTCCACTGTGACGTCCCCTAAAAGAAGCAGCTGAAAGATGAAGGTTTAACAGCCGCTTGGTTATCTGGTTACCAAGGATTCTGTTTCCATTCAAAGCAGTTGAACATTTCCATGCAGGAACAAAAGGTGTCGACAAATGCCAACACCTATAAATATATATATATATTATATAACTCATTAAATTCTCTTTGCTTGTCAGTGGAATTTAGAAAGAAAATAAGTCTTTTTTTAACAGAGTTGTTATATGTAGCAGCTTTATCAACAGATGGCAGCCTTCTGACCCTCAGGAGAGTTGACCACATCTGTGAAATTAAAACTTTCAGATGAAAAAAGTTGCACTCTTAAAGAAAAACTGCTTCTTTGTATAAGGAGTCCTCGCAGCCTTTCTCTGCAGGCAGAACCTGTGCCTGGCTCTCCACAGAGGGAAGAATAGGGGAGCTGGGAACATCATATCCCCAGCTCCAGCTGTCCTTTTAGATTGATACTAGTTGGTGAATCCCTGCAGCCTTTCTGCAGGTACAGGTCTGTCCTGAAATGCTACTCGCGAACAACCTTATGTGTGAGGAATACATTAACCTCGTTCCTTACCTTCAGTTTAGGCAAAAATGAAAAACAAAAGTGTTTTTTGTGTTTAAAGTTTGATTGGTATTACTGTTCAGCTGCCATGTTTTTAATGTTTTTTTTGTGTAAAGAATTGTGCAAAAGTTTTTATACGGCTGTTAAAACCTTATTAATCACATGTAACAGTAAGTTCGTAGTTTTCTAGTCATCACCTGAACAGAAATGGTTGCAGAGGCATTTCCTTCCTAATCGTTCTGGATCACTTAAAACCGCCCTGATTTGCTGTCATGTAGGGAAACACAGCAACATGTAAACCGAATGTAAATATTTCAAACAACACAGTGAAGTGGAGAACCTCATGACAAGTTTGTTATGTGATGGTGCATTATGGGAGTATTTCACAGAGGAATCACATGCAGGAAGTTATTTCTGAATAAATAAATGATGTGGATGGTTAATGCACCACCACATATAGTAGCAGTGAAAGGATTCATCCCTCTAATTTGATTCAAATAATAAAAAGCACAAATTAAGTGACTTGTACGCATAATGAAAAATATTTTATCTACAAAGTTATTTATTAGAACTCTGTTTAAATTTTCCATCACAATATTAATTTGTGCAATAGTAAAATTGGAAATGACTGCTTGGATGCAATATCTGGTAGATTATTATGTTTTAAGAGATGTGAATCAACACTGTGCATGCAAATAATATATTTGGTTAAGCTTTGGTTATGCTTAAGCTATCAGAAGGTCATAGGAAAATTGTGATGATAGAAAACAAGGAGGAGAGCGCAAAAAATCTAAGTTCAGAACATTAAACACAGTCATTGCAATTTTGAACAACTAAATCACATTATTTGTAAAGTTTGTAAAGTCGTTCAGCCATAATTATTTTTTATTATGTTCTGCATGTGAAGCACTCTGTTGGAAGGTATGTTTATTTGGGTATGAAAGTGTTAAAGAAAGGAAATTATTTAAGCTACATTTGAAAATGTACTTTAACATCATTTCATGCTTCTTCTTTTACCTTTTTCCAGGATACTAAAAACTTCTCATGCCAACTGTGCGTTGCAAACAGCACCGGTTTTTGAGAATTAGACATAGTTTGGTCCACAGTAATAAAAACTTTTGTTCCCAGAAAATTGCACTTTGAAAATGCAAAGAAGTATTGGTTGCTTGGCAGCACGATTTGAGGAACAACTCTTCCTTTGTGACAGATGTGCAAAATCTTCTATAGAGTCGGCTGTGAAGTTTCTGATCTTTCTTTGCTTTCTTTCTCTTCAAAACAAATAATCTTTCAAACAAATAAAAACTTACATTTCCATCTCTCCCTCAGCCTGTTGCTTTAATGCACAACATAAAGCAAAAAGCAAATCAAACACTGTTTACATGAATCATCATCCAGTGAAAATGATGACAATTTTGAAGATGTTTAATTTAAAACAGGCTCTAGTCTTTATCTTAACCTTCACCAAGAAGCGTTGGCATAAAAACCTAAACAGTAGGACTGCATGATATCAGAAAACCATCCAAAAAGCAATATTATAGTTGCATTTTGCTTTCATGATATAGTTTTCAATTAAGCCACATTTTAATCTCCTTTTTCTGTCATCATTCCCGTTATTTATCATTCAGTATATTTGATAAATAGCGTTACACGATATCTAATCTCTACAGTCTTTGAAATAAGTCCTTACTGGCTGTTCATAAATCAAATTCCCAGAATGAGTCATCATTTGCTATTGGCATATAAAAAACATCTTGGGCTGGGCATGTTCAACATCTACAACATGTGCATTCTGCACATTTGCAGTACATGTGCATACTGTAAAGGATTAATAAGTTCCTGGAAAACTTGTCAGGATTCACTGGGAGTCAGAAAGGGTTACATATCAGGACAAAAGTTATAAAATCAAACAGTTAACTTCCATGATACGATGTAGGATAATTATTTATGTGAGAAAATAAAGAGAGTCAGTGAGACAAATAGGGCAGCTATTCTCTAACATTGCCCCTCAGAAAAGATGTGATGAAATGTAAAATGGTAGCAATTATGTTTAATGTTGATCACCATTTTTTTCCCTCCTTTATTTCAATTTGTTGCGTTTTTTTCCCTCATCCTCTTGACAGCGGCAAGCAGAATAAAGAAGGAACCAGGAAAGAATGAAACAGCTGGTGCTGATATGAAAAGTGCCATTTGAAAAAAATTGGATTTGGGAAGAGAGGATGGGTTCTAAACCTCCAGAGAGCAATAAACGGCTGCAGCCACTAAACTAGCGGTGCATTTATTAATCCAAAATGATTTCAATTATCTTTTAGAGCTTGCTTTTGACCAGCAGGAGAGAGACAAAAATGGCTAGAGGGGCTTTTTACTCTGCGAGCAGCTTCATCTTCTGGCACATGCTGCATGACAAAAAGAAGTAATTGAATAATTTCTAATTAGCAAACTGTCCCTAATCTTGTATTAAAGGTTATTTCTGTTACAGCAAATCTCTTTGGCAATAAAATGATACAGTGCTGTAAAAAAAAGTAGTTGTCTCCCTACAGATTTCTCCAGTTTTTGCTTTTTAATCACAACTAAATGTTTCAGATCAAACAAGTTTTACAATAAAAATCAAAATGTAGTTTTCAAATAAGGATTTCATTGATAACGCTGCCCAAACCAACCAGGATCTATGTAAAAATAGAACTGCCCCTTGCTGTGAAATCATGAATTAACGGTAATTGGCCAAAGATTTTGGACAGGTGGGTTTACTTTCATTAAGACATGATTACTATCTGACCTGTAGAATCAAGAAATCACTTAACTCACTCAGACACTCAAACAGAACTTGTCTCCGCAATCCTCACTTGCCTCAGTCAAGGTCAGAGTTCATGATTCTACATTAACAAATAGAGACTGGGCAAAAATGGCCTCCATGACCAGAACCACGGCTGACCAACAAGAACATAAAGGTCCTAATATGCTGTGGACTGCCCAGACAAAGTGGAACGTTTTGGATTGTGTGCACCACAATGCAAATAGTTTCAGAAAAAGAACATCCAAGCTTCAGTCAGACATGGTGGTGGTAGTGTGATGGTCTGGGTCTGCTTTCCTGCTTTGGACTTGGACAACTTGCTGTAGGAAGGAAATTTCCTCACCATCAGTTCGATACCTTGTCAAGCCTGGATTATGCAACAGGACAAGGATCCAAAGTACATCAATTAGTGCAGCTTTAAGCAGCTAGTGTCCTAGCCAAAGGTTGAATTGAAATCTGATTGAGATGTTTTGACATGACCCAGGCAGGTTATGATTGAAAACCCTCTATTGTGGCTAAATTAAAACAATTCAGCAAAGAGGAGTGTGCCAAAATTCTTCATCAGCAGTTTAATAGGGTCATTGCCATTTTTAGGGCAGTTATTTCTGGCAAGGGTGGCACAACCAATTATTAAGTTTAGGAGCAATTATATTTTCACATTGGGCCAACTTGTTTTAGGATGGATCTTTTAACTTAGTAAAGGAAATTTAAAAACAACTTTTTGGATTCACTAAAGTCACGCCTGATATTAACATTATTTGTGTGATTTGAAACATTTAAGTGCTACAAAAAAGCAAAAACAGAGAAATCTGTAAGAGAACAAATATTTTTCACAGCACTGTAGCAGCTGCAGTGCTTCATTGTAATATCCATCTTATAGAACAACTTATCACTGCTATCACTATCACATCTTTTCATCTGTATATTCACTATTCCCATATGAAATGTGAAAATTACTGTATGTAATTTTTTTAACTAGCAGCATTCTGTTTTCACAGCAATTTACATTTTCTGATAATTGACTGATAATTGTTGAGAAAAAAATCTTTTTTTTCAACATATGCAGATTACTGTCGCAGTAAAATAAGTTTTCTGTTTCTATGTGAACTATTTCACAACAGTTAAGACAAAGATGAAATTTCTGATTTATTTTGCATCATAGTAGAGAACAAAAGAACCATTTTCTTTCCTGTTGCATGTCCTAGTCTAACTGTTGTATGACCCTCGTCTAAAATGCACCTTCTACAGGAAATAAAATGAATTTGACTCTTCTGTGGTTGAGTTGCAAATCCAACCAGCCAGATTCCATTCTGCAAACTTCGCTGTAAACTAAATCCGTTGATTACGATGCCGTGTGCCTCCATAAATATCCTCTCTGCAGATTTAAAGTGGGATAATTTGTTTTGCTGGAAGGCTCTCACATAAACCACTTTTACCCAAAGTGGCTTACAATGACTCGGCACTGAAGTAGCTTCAATCACAACACTACAAGTCATAAATGGAAAGATAAAAAATCTACATGAATAATGATTCCTTCAGAAGGATCCTCTTTCATATGTATGTGGCCTTTAAAGTGGATGGAAAAGAGCTTTGGAGATATTTGGGGGGAGGAAATAAGAAGCTTTTATAGCATTCAATATTTTAGTAGCAATCTGTGTTACTGTGTTTGAGCAACCTAATATTTTCAAATCTGCAGGACAGGACTGGGTTTATAGCACCTGATAGCAACCACGTTTTATTTTGAGTTGGTCTGCACTGTATTTAGACTAGAAAAACAGGACCATGATTCCCTGTCAGGCTAAAGCTTAAATGATGGGGGATTTATGAATGTCAGAGGTACATCTGTTCCTATGAAGTCGATTGTTTACTGAGATGGCATTAATATGGAATAAAAAACATTGCATTATATCTTCTTTCACATGAAATTGATGACACGTGATTGACTTTCAGTCACTGATTTAGACACCATGGTCCTAGGCATATCATCTGTAAATAGTCCAAATTAAAGATTTGTGCAATTTTGTTCCTGACAAAGCGAGATCAGATTTTGGAATAGGTCTGGTGCTATTAACAAGTAATGTTAAGTTTTAAATTCCTAGGCTAGCAGCAGTTAGGCACCAAACTATTAACATCTCTGTCAGACTACTTTTTTATTTTGCCAACATGTTTCTTGTGACTGAAAGTAATGTTAACATTTTGGTGGTGGCCCGGCCGAAAAAAGATTTGTACACTGATTATTGAGAAGAGCATAAATAATAAGCATTACATTTTTTAATAAAATGTAAATACAAACAGATAAAGAAACCATTTGGGTGTTAGCAACCTCACTGACTGGATACATAAAGTTATCTAGATAGCCAAATAGCCATCTAGCTCTTGATCCAGCTAGCTAATTAGCTACCGATAACTAGCAAGACTGATATAATAGAGCGATATCGATCGGTAAGACAGTCAGACTGTGCCAGCCAGTCAGCCAGCCAGCCAGCCTGATGAATCGTCTGCTAGCTAGTAAGCCAGCCATGTCATTTTTAGTCCTGGGAGATTAATTAATTCAAATGAATAAATTACACAACTCTGATCAACTTTTGGAAACATAAGCCAATATTAAAACTGTGCCAGGAAGAAGTGAATTTAAGTTACCAACTGTTCTCTTAAGTGACATCAGAAAGTTTTTCTCATGTCATTTTTTGTCTCCTCTGTTATAACGTTCCACTAGAGGTCAAAAGCAAAAATAACTTGCAATTAGGCCAATGGATCACAAAAACAGAAAAAATAAATTATTTTACTCGAGGCTGCAAGAACATAACAGAAGTTCTAGTTGGCACGGAAATTTCATATTTTGCAAGAACTAAAGTGGAGAACTCCCAGGAGGCCTTCGTGTGTTTCTCCCAATGCTAAACACCCACAAATTTCTTGGACACGATGCAAGAAAACCTCTACTCAGAATATGCTTCAAAAGCAGGCTGCAAGAACTCCTAAACCAGGGCTGTATAAACAGACTGATTTCCTTTCGTTCTCGCAGGACTTTGAGGCAGAACAATTTTTCTGTTTTTGCAGAGTATGGGTTGGCATTTTCTGACACAATTATAGTGCATTTGTACTTTTAAAGTAGTTCTTAAAATCTGTACATTTATACAAGTCCATTTTGTTTTGAGTTTCATACTCTGTTATGTTATAAAGCTTTTAACAAATCTTGACAAAAAATCTGGGTAAAATCTTGCTTCTATCACATTGCACTAAAGTGAACCTGCTGAAATATTTTGCCCTCTGCTGGAACGTCCTGCAAGGTCTCTGACTATAATCAGAGACCATGCAGGGCGGGCACCCTGCTAAGAGTGTTGGTCAGTGGTCAAACACTTGAAACAGCAAAGGACAGAAAAGCCATGAATATAGAAAACTAGATTTCCTAGCTGCTTGTTTGTTCAGGGAAACACAGCTTAGAGATTAAGTAGACCAAGGAATGAAACCTCCAATTATCACAATATTACTCAAATAAAATGCTAGCTGTTTGGTTGCACTGGAGGTGGAACAATTTAAAGGCCCAGCAGGAAGGTTTGTTGAAACTGGAAAAAATGGCATTCATAGATGCCTCTACAGTACAGGTTAACTCTAACATTTCATTTCTTAGCAGTAATGTTAATATTATGTTAATATTATCAAATTATCTATAAAAAAAAAAAGAAAAGATATTTACCATTCAAACATCCCATCTAAAACATGTCTGTTATCTTTTGCTCCACAGAGACTCTGCCTCCACCACTGATGAAAAAGTACATATTAAATAAGTAACTTCTTACAGAGCACGGTTATTTTTTTTAACTTTATTTTACTTTTAGTATAATGTTAATATAGTAAATGTGCTTTTATCTGAAAACATAATTTTTTTGCTTTTTTTCACTGAAGTTATGATGTCTGCAGCCATAGATGATGATTTCCAATGCTTTAGGAAAATGTAAAAAAAGCAAACTTCAGCAAATAATATTTTCAAAAAACACATCAGGTGAGTGTGGCATTGGTTGTGTAGGAGTTTAAACGCGCGACCCATGTACAAGAGGCTTTGGTCCTCGCTGTGGCTGTCCTAGGTCCAAGTCCCGACCCCAGTGATGTTTGCATGTCTTCCCCATTCCCCCTCTCCCCCTAGCCACTGTCAAAAACCTCTGGAAAAAAATAAAGGCCACTAGTACTGCCAAGAAAAAAAAAAAAATCTTAAAAATAAAAAGGTGGATGAGAAAGCGTTATTGTCAAATTAGCAACATACATCAAAAACATTGATATGATTGTGACACCTTTCTGGAGAGGAGGATCGTTCGAGCTTCTGCTGGCAACAACTTAATGCTCACCCTCTACCAATGATCCACATGGCCCTGTCTTTTAGTGTTTAACCCTTTCTCTCTCCTAGACATGGCAATTGACTGAGCCTTTACTGTAACTAACTCTAAGTGCTCTCTTTCAGACTCTAACCTTGAAAACTGACTCAGAGTTTATCTGTTCTTTCTTTCTAGGTGAAACAACTAAAGGAGCTACATCCATTAACATTTACTTTTCCTTCCCATAGAAAGGACTCCTGGATCAGTGCTTCTTTGTTCTCTTTGTGTCTCTGCTCTGTTCTCTCAAACCCCCAGTCGGTCGTGGCAGATGGCCACTCACACTGAGCCTGGTTCTGCTGGAGGTTTCTTCCTGTTAAAAGGGAGTTTTTCCTCTCCACTGTCGCTACATGCATGCTCAGTATGAGGGATTGCTGCAAAGTCAACGTCAGTGACTGTCCACTGTCTCTACATGCTCATCCAGGAGGAGGGAATGCTGCAAGTCACTGACTGGATGCAATTTGCTGGGTTTCCTTAGATAGAAAAACTTTTTATCCAATTTGAATAAAAAGCTAACTCCGACTGCACTGTTCAATTGTTAGGATTATTTGGAATGTATGAACCTGACTTTGTGAAGTGCCTTGAGACAACATGTGTTGTGGATTGGCGCTATATAAATAAAACTGAATTGAATTGTTTACATAAAACACACAAAATGTTTCTCGTATTCAGATGCGAAACCATTACGGCCACTTGGTAAGCAGAAAACCAGAAACATCAAGAATATTCTTTCTCAAATTAATTCCAGAAAACAGTTTTAATGTGCCTTAAAAAAAAACCTAACCTGCAGAGAGGAAAACCTCCAGCAGGTGTCACCGACCTGTCGATTGCAATCAAACACTGATTGCTGTGAAAATCCAAATACTCACAGAAACATTTGAAAACAGCTGAATGAATAATTCTGTTGATTTTCACTGCTTAAAACTAAAGGATTGTTCCACATTTTGAGCTAGAGGCTCTAAAAAGAAACCTATTTGTCTCCTCAGAAACCCGTTCTCCCTCTCTCTCTCTCTCACACACGCGCACACAGATACAGTTATATTTTCTACACTCGGACAAAAAGTGATGTACTCATTCAGCTGTGAAAAACAGCGCTACAATCCGTTTCACTTTTCCCAGCAGGAAAAACACCACGTCCACCGAATATCTGACCTATCATCAGTGATGACCTGAAGTTTCCTGCCACAACACAGCTAGAAAGAAGGCAGAGAACATGAGCTAAGAAAGCCACAAAATCTGACAGCCAGACAAGAGCTCAGTCTGCTCCTTATCTGGGGCTGAAGGAAATTAATGTCAGGCAGCACTTAAAGAGTTTCAGCTCAGCAGGAGACATTTGTCTTCCACAGACACTACATTAGTTTTTTGCAGAAAAGCAGGTGATTTCAGCTCTAGCAGTGTAAAATTATTGCATTTTTAAATGTGGAGTAAAACTCTAATTACTTTATCTATCTATCAATCCATCAATCAATCAATCAATCAATCAACCAATCAATCAATCCATCAACCAATCAATCAATCAATGCAGTTCTTGCCTTCAAATTGAGTAAATTACCAACTGGGTCAATCCAATCCCAGTTTTCACATCCTGAAGTTACCCATGCTAAATCTCTCGTTTGAATAAAAACAGATCTAAAATTAGACCTGCACCAAAACATACTGAAGAGCTTTAATTGTATCCAAAATTCAATACTGTGTCAGAGCTGAAATTATGCAGAAAGTTTCTTGGCACTGCATTAATTAGGATCCACTTAGATCACAGAGGAGGTCTGCAAACACAGAAAGGAGAGCTGAGGTCATGTAGAGAGAAGGAAATAAAAGCTGAACAAATGAACAGTTTAAAATCGTTGGCACCGGCAAAATGAAGAAATTAATTCTTTAACTGCTTTTGTCTTAAGTCAAATGTTAAGGTCAATTAGCGAAGATGAAAGTCGGCCTCCCCAGCTGCCCTGGTTGTATCAGTTGATAGAGTGCCATGTACATTCAGAATCCTGTGAATGGCTTAACTATCTGACACTCTGAAAGGGATACAAAAGGATGTTTAGATCCAGTTCATTAAAGAAAGGCCTCACGAATGAGGAGTGAATTAAAATTTCATTGTTTCAGTTAGAAAGAACCAGTTAAATTAAGACATTAGAGCATGATGGATTGAAGGGCTACAGGGCCAGTTTTCTGGGGTTTTAAAAGTGTTTATTTTTTAGTTTTGGAAGCAGAATCCGCTGAAACTAAATAAAATGCAAATGATTATTTTTTTCCATCTTAATCAGCTGGCAGAAATAGTGGAGAAAGCTAAGAAGAAATGCTCTTTGTGTCTGTTGGCTAAACTCCTTGCTGCTGTTTTGGTTATATGTCAGTTTTAGCAGCAGGCATCGCTTCCAGGACAAAAACTGGGAGAAATGACCTCTGTCCATCAGCACCAAGAAAATATGACTCAATTACAGAAACGCTGTACTTAAAAAACTGAGCATTTGGAATTTGTTGTAGAAAATAAGATGTTCAAATCATGACCCCAAAGCAAACTTTAATGATGCTCAAGATTTTCTTTACTTAAGCTGTGCTAATGAGGCCAAAGTTCAGTCCAATTTTCTCTGCAGCAAATAAACCACAAAAAATATCTGCCACCTTGAACACAAATGTTAGAAATTGTGGTTCACTTTGAATATATCAGGAAGAAAAATCTTACTCTGTCAGTGGAAAGAGGTGCAATTATCAACACAGATAATAATACATTGTTTCTTTAGTTTAGAAAACTGTACATAAACATTTCCCAACACAGATCTTAATTTTTTCAAGCAATACACACCCTGCCCCCCACTGGTCTCCATAGTAAAGATGTGTTAAAAGCCAGTAAAAATAAAATGTATGGGAAGCAAAAGAGAGTATGCCATCCAGGGTAGGTAGACGTGTTTTGATCTTCAACATAAGCTGTGCAGGAAAGTCACATAGCTGCTGACCTAAACATGCCAGTAATTTAAAAATGTAAAGGTATAACTGGAGATGTGACGGACTGGGCTTGTCAAGTAGCCAAGCTCATTTATTGCATATAGTGAGCAGTGAGCATGGCATTAGCAAACTGGAACCAGTTTCCTAAAAGGTCTGCATCAATGTTGGGAGGATAAAACTTTATCCACACCTGTTGGAGTCTCAGCTGACCATACTCAACTCAGCTTTAACTGGATTAACAACAAAAGTTGAACTCGATAACTAACAGGCCTCTTCTTCCAAACTCATCCATCTCTTCCTGTCTCCCCCTTTCACTATCTCCTCCGCCTTCTCTTCTCCTCAGAGCAAAGCAGAAATAATGCACAGCACTTTTAAGCCTTCTGCTGAATTAAACATGCAAGGAGCAGCCTGTGCTGGACGCTAAAACTGAAGCAAATAGAGAGGGAATTATAAAAAAGGGGATATATACACCCTAACCCCCACTTTCAGTTGAGTCTCCAGAGTGCTGCTGAACATTCATTACAATTAAAAAGATCTGTCGCAGATAGTCTGAGCTGAGGGAAGCCAAACAGGACAGCCCTTTTCTCACTAATTGGTTGGGTTGAAAAGGAATGTCAGTTGTTGTTGGGTGGAAGCAGCCAATCGCCAAGTGGAGGGGTGGAATACCTCTCAGAAATTCTCCTCTTCCTTTTCACCTTCAGCTTTCATTGTTAGAGCCGTATATCCGATCTTGAAAAATGTCTCACTTCTTTCACATCTCTGTCTTGTCTGTGCTGCAACCAACAGATTGGGCTTCACAAGTTACAAATCTGGCCATCTCTAACACCTGGACCCGAGGCACATGACTTGGTTTTTCAGACGTACTTGGTCTCAGGTGGGTTACACAGAAAAGGCAAAGTGCTGTCTTCTCATCCTCTCTGCAGGGGCAGTGGTTTCAGTTTCTTTCCAGCCTCTGCTCTTTTTCAGACTCAATGTCTCTAATCTGAGAAAAGAAAGTCTCCTTTTCTCTCCGGCCTGTTTGGTATTCCCAAGACGGAGCGCTGAACTACCACCGTAGTCCTCCACCCTCCTCTCCCTCCCTCCCTTCTGGCCTCTTTTCCTTTCTGACAAAGCCAACTGACCTGTTACTGAGTGCTCTGCATCGAGTGGGGGCCAACACTCGCAGAGGCAAGGACAAGACTCTACAGGGGTGAGGCTCATAAGTGGAGCCTCCCACGGCACATACGACACGAGGCAGGATGGCGAGCTAGAGATCAGAGAAGGAAACCTATAATTAAAACAACCGCCTCTTTAGCTGGCCGCAGGAACAGCAAGTAAAACATATTAATGCAAGGGAATTATGTAGGTCTAAGAACATCAAACAGATTCTAATATATTGAAAAACATTTTAGATTCTGTTACTGGATTTTTAGTTGATATTATCCTATAAATGAAGCTCAAACCGCTAAATTAGATTTGCTTTGTTTTTGAACTGACATAACTTCAGGATTTTAAAGTCTTACTTAACTTAAACAATACTTTAGAAAGTTCTTTACATCTTTTAATTTCTAACACTTATTCAAGGTTAGGTTGAGGGGGTAATAGGTTCAGCAGGAAAACCGGAAAAATCCTTCTTGCCAGCAGCACTTTCCAGTTTGTCTCAGAGGATCCTAAAGAGTTCGCAGGACAGAAGAGGTGTGTATTCCCTCCTGTGAGATCTTCATCAAGGTATTTTCCCAGTGATAGTGAGTTCCCTGAATCACCTAATATGACAGCTGTTACCAGGAGCTCTCCTGAATAAACTAAGGCTCTCATCCTGTTCTCACCTTGCAAAGGTTGCACCTTCCAAATGCTTTTATCAAGGGTCTTGTTTTTTGTATTGTCCACATCTCATGACCATAGCTTAGGTTTGGAATATTTAACAGATAGAGCAGTAGGTCACGTACCATGAATTTCCTTCTGCACCACCATGTACGTGGGCAATGCAGTCAATTCTGCAGATGAAGCTGGAATCTGGCCCGACACTGAAAGCCTTGAGGGGAATTCAGAACTTGATTGTTATGACTTACAGTTACCAAAAAGCCAACATTTTGTTTCTGAAAAAAGAAAATCAATAAAAAGGATTGTATATTTATACAGAAATCTAGGCCAAGTGAAAGGCATGTCCATGTACTGTGCAGTATATGCTCTTAATGTTTTGTCTTGGCTCTTTTTGCATAAATTACTGCATCAATGCAGCATGGCATGGAGCAGATCAGCTTGTGGTTCTGAGGTGTTAAAGAAGCCCAGGTTGCTTTAATAGTGGCCTTTGGCTTGTTTGCATCATTGGCTCTGATGTCTCTAATCTTCCTCTTAACAATACTAAACACGTGTCTCTAAGGTGTTTAGCTTAGATCATCTTACTGGACAGTTAAATGTTGTGATATTGTAGTGAACAAAGCAAGTGTTGGTACTTTTGGCAGTGTGGGCAGGTACCAAGTCCTGCTGGAACATAAAATCAGCATCTCCTCAAAGTTTGCATGAGAAGGGGCGTGAAGAGCTCTAAACGTCCCTGTACTCAGCTGTACTGACTTTGGACTTGACAAAATACAGCTGGACCATCATCAGCAGAAGAAATGACTGCCCAACTTATTTCTGAAATGAATTAAATGAAAAAAATTGATTTTATCTGAAAAGAGGACTTTGGACCACTAGGCAACAGTCCAGGCCTTTACCTCCTTAGCCTAGTTAGACACTTCTAATATGTATTGTCTGTGTTTCAGGAGTGATAGAAGCAGTGCAACACTTGGCCCATGTACTGCATACATAGATCATGCAGTCTGGAGGCTAGTGAAGCTCCAACTACAGCTGCAGTCTATGCTTTATGAATTTCCCCTAAACTCTGCAGGATGCAGTTATTCCTTAAATTGCTTGTACATCCCTTTATATCTTTTCCTTCCACTCGACTTTCCATAAATGTTTAGATTCAGCCTTCTGGACTGTAAGATTCTACAGTAATGACATTTTGTTGCTCAACCTCCATGGGTAGAGAGCTAACGGCTTACTGCTGGACAACTTTCTATTCAGCAATCTTCTTCGCAATCACGTGAGCTACAACGAAACCTTTTATTAAAAATCATCCTTTTTGTGGTCATTTCTAATTTATTATTCATTATTCTAATTTAACTCTCATAAAAAATAAACAGTATAAACATATCACTGCTATAAATTAATCTACATGCGTTACACTCTTCAAACTGAATCACTAAAATAAATAAATGTCTTGGCCATATTGTATTTTATTGAAATAAATCTGTATTTCTCTATGTTAGGAAAAAATGTAAAGGCCTCTAGAATAAGCTGCATGATCCACAAGCAGATCGCATATTACAGGGTTATATTAAACAAATCCTGCATTGAATTGCACAGTACAGAAGGGCAGTGTATTATATAATGGGCATCCAGGTGTAATGATGAGCACATCTGTGACCCCAACTCGGGTTGTTATGACAATGGAAGTGTACAGTCTTTGTGTGTAGAGTCTGCAAAACCAAAAATAGGTCCCTGTGGCAGGTTTGTTGAAGAAACTAAACAAAGTTAATCAGAGCAGGTGCAGCATTCTGCACTGTGCTTAATATGCTGAGGAGGAGAGTTGAGGCAGTTTGGTATTTATAGACTGATAACACAGAACGGTGTAATTAATTACCAGTTTTTCCACAGAGAATCGTCTTGAAATGGTTTTCTTTTATTGAAAATGGTTTATGCTGAAACAAAAAGTTATGACTGATAAAGAGTTTTCTCGCTGAAGGTGCATCCACGCTACAAGACCCTGGGACTAATTAGGCGCCAAACTTGTGATCCCAGTTTAAAATTACAGCCACTTTAGAAACCCCTGGAGAAACAATATGTTGAGATATACACAACCAAATGCTTAATATATTGAGGATGCCCAAGAGCCAGGGGTTTTATTTTCTCTCACAGCTCTAACAAAATATTTTCATTTAAATATGATACATCACTGTAAACAAAACATAAGTAACTTTCTCTTAATTTTAAGGGAGGTATCATATATTTTCTGATGAAATTCTATTCTTGGAGCATGCATGCAGCCCATCCAGTACTAAATAAATAACCTTGCATCCAGTTTTCTTCAGGGAAACAATAAACACAATATGTTTAAGCAGTTAAGTTACACTATAGCTGTCTGCAGGTTATTTAAACATAATTGGCAAATTGTGCAGACAAACGCCGAGTCTGTAGGCATGGCAGAGTCTCCACTAAAATATGTAAGAAAGCAGATACAACTGTCTCATTTAACAACAGATTGCACAGTATGTCCGACATCAAGCAACAACAAGGGAACTGCTCATCGCTCTGCGTAGAAGAGCTGAACCAGCTTTCCTTTATACCAGAAGAAACACAAAATCAATAGAAAATCCAAACATTTCAACTCTTGATTTAATGACAAAACAGTACACAACAGTAGATATAGTTTATGTTCAGTAATGACATTTATATTATGACAAATGTTTTCACAGTCCATTGGAAGGGAGAGACCAAAACATTCATTAGAAATTTCCTTTCAGCAGCTTTTTATATAATTCTTTATGTTCAAACAGATAAACTAAAATCCTGTTTTATGTACAGGGTTTCTGCAGGGTCTTATAAAATCATTAAAAATCTCAAATTAGGGCCTTAAAAAGTACTAAATGTATCAAGATTTTCCATACTAGGTCTAAAATATTTTAAGTTTGGTAGTAAAATGTACCCTTTGTTCATCCATTTCTTCTTCTAAAAAATGTTTTGAACGGTTTTGTTGTGAGAAACAAGCTGTCAGCCTTCATTTACTCTATGTGACTTAGGTCTAAATCAGGGGTCCACAAACACTTGTGCATGTGACCCCAAAATGACAGTGACAGATACTGGTGACCCCTACTGGCCACTCCCTACAAATACATATAATTATTTCACTCTATTTGTATTTATTTAATAAATACAAATAGAATGAAATAGTTGCACGTATTTTTAAATAAAATTTTTATTGACATTTAATAATTTTATTTAATCATTTAAAAAGGTACACAATTATTTAATTATACATTTAAATATTTAATGGTACATTTATTTATTCCATGGCACAATTATTTGTTTCATGGTACATTCACCTTTATTAATTTCATGATATATTGATATATTTAATTGTGTCCCTTTTAGCCCTCTGTACAACTCAGGAGTCACACCACAGTAATTTTGAAAGCATCTCACTTTGTGTCTTGCGACCCCCTGAAGTGTCCCGACCCCCAGTTTGGGAACCTCTCATGAGGATAGGTGTTACTACAGAATAAAAGGCAGGCAGTTAAGACTTATTCATTATCATTTCCTCCATCATGGAGAACTGTATACCAAACAAGGTGTAGCATGGAAATGGGGATATAAATAGTTGACCAAATCCATACCATTGAGAAGTTTACTGCATACTGCTTCAGAAGACACTGAAGGGAGAAAATGGAATCACACAACAGCCAAGAAAAACACCAGCCTAAGTTGGAAAAAGTCTATTTAAATTTCTTAAGTTATTGGATAACCCTCTAGTTTAACTTGTAGAAAAAGGTACTGACATACCAGAAAATAAAATGAACACTTTAATTATCCAATTACCAAGAATAATTTTTAGTTAAATGTAATAAAAACAATTAAGAGTTTTAATGGCAGGTTTGATCGATAGAAGTTGGTGACAATAGAGAAATAAAGTGATCTCTACTATCCTTTGAGTGTAGTTTATTCTGTGTGACGTATGTGAAATGCTTCATGGATTTTGTTTTATTAAAAATGACCAGATTTGTTACTGCCAGTTTCTGGACTGAAAAGCTCTGACTGTGTCCTTTGCTCTGTGTTGTGAAGGTTTTCCTGAACCGGTCTTTCGATGTCACCTCGCAGTCACTTTGAGATGAAAAATGTTCACATTAAATGTTAATTAAAACATTTTCAGAAATAAAACATGTTTGTATCAGACTGGATTTACTACATTATATTTCTCACATAAATTGCTGTGCTTGTAAATTCTCCAGAGAAATAATAAACTGGCTTGGAAACATTTCCAATAAGCCCAAAACACAAAGACCCGAACATGTACAGTATATTCTCATTTGGAGCTCTGCTGTGCCCGTGTCAAAAACTTTCAAAATTTCAGATTTCTGTTATCTACTAGAAGATATGTCACAAAAATAACAATAAAATCTTCTGATTCTCATTTTGACAGAGGAGAAATTCTTAATCCCAGTAGAAGATTAAAGATCTAATCTAAAACAGCACTTAAACCTGAAAGAATAGTTGATAACAAAGTCTTATGTTTAAACAGTAGAATCTATTTTTCTGCATCCTATAATACTTGAGACTAGGAGTTACAAGCTAACTAAAACACTTTAGTTTTTCAGGTTAACCTGAATTATTTTTTGTGACCAGTATTAAAATATCACCTCTCCAGTACATCTCAAAGAACAAATTACATTCACTCACTTTCCACTTTATTAGGTTAGTCCCAGGTTGCCCCTCTATTTTCCTTCAACAGGGTGTCACAAACATCCCTCACTGATTTTGGTCCTTAGTAACATGGCAGCATTACTCAGTGGCTGCAGATTTGGGGGTTGCACATGGTGTGACTACCAGTTCCACCATTCTAAAGATGTTCTGTTGGACCGAGATCTGACTACGGAGACCATTAGAGTACAGTCAGCTCATTGTCATTTTCCAGAAAACTGTTTGAGATGATCTGGGCTTGGTTACATAGTTCATTATTCTGTCTGAAGTAGCCATCAACTCTGGTCATAAAGGGATCGACATGATCAACAGCTGTAATCAGGCAGACTGAGATGTTTTAAACAACGCTCAGTTGGAACCAAACGGCCCAAAGTGAGCCAAGAAAATGCTGGCCACACCATTACACCAACACCACCACCTGTCTACACCACCACCTGTCTGCACAAGACAAAATGGATCCACACTTTTATGCCAGTTATGTCAAATTCTTACCCAACCATGTGAATGTTGCAGCTGAAACTGAGACTCTTTAGACCAGGGAATGTTTTTCCAACCTGTTATCATCAAATTCTGGTGAATCTCTTTAAATTATGGCCAATGTTTTCTTTTTTTAGCTGACAGGGCTGCCATCTGTCAGGAGTGGTGGATCATTGCTGCATCTTCATGGTCATATGTCACATGTTTGAATGTGACATATGACATTTTTAGGTTTTATTTAATGTAATTTATCTTTTTATAAATGTACAATGAAACCAGAGTATTTAATAATCTGGAATAGACACTAAAACATACAAAAGGACCTGGAAAATTGATGAATGACTTAGAATAACCTCCAACAATGCTGGTGAACATTTTACTTCATACATGGAACCATGATAAAAGAAATACTGTTTGTCTTTCTAGGTTACTTGAAACATAAAACATCTAAGCATTCATGTGTAAGGAAAAAAAAGGGAGACAAACGTAAAGCAAGGTAAGAAAAAACAAGGAAGTAGAGTTGGAAACAAAGAAAAGCAACTTTTTTATTCATTTAATGAGTCATTACAGACTCAACATGAAACTTTGTGAAACCCCCCAAGGCTCTCGGTGCATCTTTTTCTTAGCAAGATCAACACCATTACACAAGAGCAACAACAACAACATTTACAACAACAACAACAACAACAACTGTGCTACAGTGACACACCGCCCAATATACGGATGATGCACATCATTAACACCACAGCCAGCCACACATTAGCACACACTGGTAAGTCTGTCATGTGACCCAGCATGGGGGCCCCTTACTTCAGCGGCTCCCATTGGGAAACCAGGTGGTGTCGTAGGGAGCAAACCCACAGTGGAGTCATCGTTTTGCGATTAAGAGAGAGTCTTTCACTGTTGCCACGACGACAAGTTTAGTCTTTCAGAGTTTCTAAATTCAGGTTCAGGTTTTGTTACGAGAGCACATCAGCAACATTCACAGATGCTGTTTAACAAGTGGATGAACACTTCATATCAATCTGGGTGATTTTGTGACGTTGATTGCGTTTCTAGTTGCGTTATCTGGTTATGTTTACAGTACAAACACCTTAGTCACTTTGCACATAATCACACAGCAAAGCTGAAGCGAGAAGAATGTAGCAATAAGCAGCGTTGCGTCAAGAGTTGCTATGCTTTCTGCTAGCTCTCAGCAGGATTTTTTATCCTTTTTCATATATTTGACTAACACTGAATTAAGTCTCTGCTTGGTACAGTTTAACACGGTCACAAACTGAGCCACAGTGCACAACGTTTGCTTCACGAGCATCACAACAACTTCTTTCTGTTTTTATGGTTCTCTTGGTCCTCTTTAGATATTAATATACAGTTACTGAGAAGCATAGAGGAAATTACTGATGGCAACTCTGCAGTCAGGTTGGTTTTTAAGCAGGTAGGTGTTTTTAATTTTAATTTTGAAGTGGAGGTTGCCTTTAACTCCCTCTCTATCTCCTCCATCTCATCCTCCTATTTCCATCCCCCTCCTTTTCTTTCTTCTCCCCATCCTCAGACATAAATGGCAGTCCGGGAGATGACAGAGCCGTCCCTCTGAGACTCCATGTCATCGTCGAGGTACACGTCCATTTCTGCTTCGCCGTCATGACCTCTGTGGGCATGATATGCTGGAGGTAGCACATTCCCGCCACCTCCGAATCGATTGTACTGCTGATCTTCTTCCTCGATGCTGTCATCCAGGTTAAACTTGCTCCTTTCAGCTTCATCCATCTCACCGCAAAGCAGGATGTCGTGTGCAGTTGGCCGGTTTCCAGCTGAGTGATGAAGATGATGGTGGTAGCTGTTGGGTTTTTCTGTCAGAGTCCCCGTAGCGTCGCAGCCCTCCCGATAGGTGTAGACAGGCCCGTTGTTTGCACCGCTTCCGTTCTTGCTGCCGTTTCCAGAGCCGGCGAACAGCAGGCGGGCTTTGTTGCCGTAGTCTGAACCGTTGCTTCCTCCGTTACCTGCTGTGACGGAGTCCCCGCCGCTTGGGAAGCCCCGCCTCTGTTGGCGGCGGCTGCGGGTCAGGAGGACAACAATGAGAGTCACAACCAATAGGAGGGCCAGAAGGGAGCCGATGACTGCGCCCGCCACTGTGCCGGCACTTGACGGATCCTCCAAGGCTTCTGCAGAGGGGATGGAGGGGTGGAAATGAGGGAGTGAGTGGAGGAAGAGAAAAAGGAAGGAATTGATGGCTGTAGTTCTTCTTGTATTGTAAGTGGTGATAGCGCGTGTGTTACAATCCTCTTACAAGTGTGTAGTAATGTTCTTCTCAGTGTAATCCCTTGGTAAGGGTGCAGTCATTGCTGGGATCAGGCTGAATGGGACTCATTCACTCGTTTTTTGCTGCTTTTTTGTGCGACATTTTGCTCTACATTTATGTCTGTCCAGCTGTCGGTTCCCTTTTTGTGGCCCTCTCCCCCTTTTCCGGCATCTGGTAGGGGGTAAAGTCTTTTTAACTTTGTGTTGGTGTGAGCCAAGTTTGCCTCTCCACTCATGTTTCAGTCAAATATTAAAACAAAAATGAAGTTGGGCTTACAACATCAGCAAATATAGGCTTGCTTTGAACCTCATTTTTGTCTTTGAAACGGATTAAAGGTTTTGGTCCAGCAGAGCGACACAGACAGACACAGAAGCAGATCCAGGACAGAGAGGTGAGGGTGTTAATTGAGGAGAATGAAATGAGCATAACTGTGCCTGGAAAGTGTACACCATTCCCAAGCTTTCCATTTTCACCCGGCCTAGTTCCCTTTCTCCCATTTGTAACCAGTCCCCGTGCCCTTTATCTCTCCTCCCATTGTTCAGTCCTTTGACTTCACTGCCTGCCTCCACCTGAGTGTTACTGGTTAGCTAGTGAAACGACTGGGCAGAATGGTCACCTGCTGTTAACCTGGCACCCGGTCCAGACCTCACTGATGAGCACCACACAAAGGTACAAGGTTCAAGCTGCAGAAAGACTCAAGCCAGGGAGTTTTTAAGATTCTCAGTAGGAATAAGAGAAAAATAAACATCTGGCTTAGATAGTGTAAGATTTGGACAATCTCAAACCTAGCATGGGAACATTATACAGTGGCTCTAAAAAATGTACACGGCCCTGTCAAAATACCAGGTTTATTTTAGTAATGTAAAACTTTAGACCAGTTTAGATCATTCCACCTTTTCTATACGCTTAACGTGACATTTATCATGTACTCTGTATCTGCAAAACAAAGGGAGAAATATATTTATAAAGAATCAAAAAGCTGCATTACCCTGGTTGTATGAGCATGTACACCTTTAAATTAATACTGTGCGGAGGCACCTTCCCATTCACTTTCAGCCATAAGTCTTTGGAAGGACTCTGTCAGCAACCCACAATCTTGACATGACAATATTAACTCACTCTGCCAAGCAAAATTCCCCAAATCTCTGATACTGTGGGACATCTCATCAGCCCTCTTTGGGTGACCCTGCAGATTTCCTGTGTGATTTAGTTCGGGAGTTTTTTTTTTTTTTGCTTGTACTCAGATAAAATCCCTCTATCTCTTGTTTTCTAGCAGACACCTTAACGGTTTGGGTTAGAACTGACTGGTATTTGGAACTTTTATGACTTCATCCACCTTGACAAAAAGTCTAGTTCAATTTCAAGATGAACAACCCCAAAGTTTGATGTTTTATAAAACATTCCTTTTGCAATCCATTCATCCATCCATTTTCGATACTCGCTTCTCCCTTACAGTCATGGATGACAGTCTTCACTGGACCATGAGATATTTATGTACCATGAGATCCTTTAGATTCCTCAAAACCTTTTGCAAACTATAGCTTTAGCCAATAAAGCTAAACTTTCTTTCTGGTTTGTCAGATAATTGATAGGAGATGTGAACTCATGACGAGTAAAAACTAGAATAAATCAAAATATGCTGAAAGTCTAAGTTAAGAGAGTGCATAAACATGTTTGTTTTTCAGTTGATTTGTACAGGATATATAAAGGTGAAAAAAGATGTAAAAGGATTTACTAGGGTCTTGTTTTTCATGTCCCACCTGGCATTTTTCAGGGGTGTGTAAACTTTTCACATCAACTTTAAGTATATAATTACACACAGCCTTTTTTGTATTTAAATTACATGCAGACTTCCTGTTAAAAAGCTGTACAATTATAGGAGAGCAGAACAGAAGCAAGCCTGAATCCCGTTCTGTTTTATGCAAATGACACCATGGTTCTGCCAGCTCTCCTGGAAAACAGTCGTGCACGCCAATCAAGCAAGCTAAGGTTCACTGGAATGCGGACTGTGAGAGTTTATGTGCAAGGGCAGCAACATTATGTGAACGACATTGTTTTCTATCAGAGATATCACATTGTACATTGGATAATGGTCTCTATGGAACTGCAAGGTATGGTTATGCTAACAAAACCAGCAGGGGGATGTCACTACAACTGGGCTAGGATTGAGAGCCTGTGATTCATGCAAATTGTTCATTCTGACAGTGCAGAGGTAAAAAGCAGATGAAAGAAAAGGGGAACTCAGCAAAGGGATAACAAAGGAAGTCTGGAGTAGGTTTTTGGTTAAGGGAATAGAGTGTAAAGTTGAAAGGAGAGGGCTGTTTGTTTTAAAGCACTCTTTCTCTTGGCCCGTATGGGGGGCTGACACAAGCAGGCTGTGTGAGTAAGGCGGGGCTCAAAGGAAAGGATATGATGGCTAAATTAGGGGACAGTATTGGGTTAATATCCAATTGAAGTGACAGAAGGCATTAACGATGATGAATCCAACTTTCCCTGTCCTAGTTTTCCCTCTTTTCAAACTTACAGATTGGCATAGAAACACAACATGTGGGCCAAATTGTTATTTAGATTTATTGTGCCATTTATACTTTAGACATTAGTGGCATTTATCAATGCCTGAGAGACAGAGAGACAACTGAATAATTGCCTTTTGTGAGGGGGCCTTTGGTGGCTGTCATCCTTCTGTTAATCAAGTGCTTAAAAGTCTTATTCTGTATGGGCTATACAGACAATGCACCTAAAAAAGGCCATTAGAGCTGGCATGCTCATTTTTCAATAGATCAGGTGATACACTGGAGCAGTGTGAATTTCCATATAAAACCTAATGACTGCTGATATTTAAACTGAA
Source organism: Girardinichthys multiradiatus (assembly GCF_021462225.1). Taxonomy (NCBI): domain Eukaryota; kingdom Metazoa; phylum Chordata; class Actinopteri; order Cyprinodontiformes; family Goodeidae; genus Girardinichthys; species Girardinichthys multiradiatus. The sequence continues at coordinate 29,492,624 of NC_061806.1, forward strand.
GTAATGAATAAAGCCACTCTGTCTTCTGCACCTCGGAATAATCAGTTCCCCTATAAAATGAAATAGAAGAAAATATATATTTTTTTAATATCGGTAAATGCTTGATGATGATTTTACAATACATCTGTTCTAGAGTATTTGTTTTTCAAAGTGAGCACCTGGAAAATTATTAAATACATTCCAACAGTTTTTAATAATGAAGAATTCCTATTACAATTGTCTTTTATCACGTCTTTAATCCTAATATAAAATCAATTAGTGGCCAATTTCTTCAGTATTAAGATGTTTTCTTTTCATTTCTGCATTTGTGGGAAAAGCGCATCGCAGGTACTTTAAAGAAGAGACATTGAACTTGTGGTAACCTCGGAGAAAGGCTTTTCCAAACTGAGATCCTTCTAACTGCTTTCTACTGCAGGAGGCGACTATAAACTATCACTAATTTGTTGCCCTCTGATTCTTCTCCACAGCCAGCTATTGTTGAAATGAATTGCCTCACCGAGCCACAGCCACTCAGAGAATAGTTGTCCTGTAATCAGAAAGTTGTGGGTTTAATTCTAGTTTTCTCTGCCACATGTCGATATGCACTTGGGCAATGATCTTAACCACAAGTTGCCTACCGATCTACGAATCAGTGCAAGAGGATGTGAATGTGGTGAATTAGGCTTGTAGTGTAAAAGTGCTTTGAGCGGTCATTGTGACTAGAAAAATGCTGTATAAATTCAGTACATTTATCATTACATGTAACATATTAAAGTAAAGCTTACAATGTTTTGGCACTGTGGGGATCTCCCAGCTCCTTTTCCTTAATTTAAAGAAATAAATTATTGATTGACACTTTCTAATAATGAATGCTTTAATGTTGGATTTCATCTCTTGTTATCATCCATCAAAGCCACACAGCTGGAGCATGTAAATGCTTTACAAGGAGTGCAAAAGTGGATGTTACATTTGGTAATGTTTTTAATGGATGCAGGGTTTATGAGGGTGTTATCTGACATCATTTCTTACAATCTAAGACACAAATGGATCCTAGTTTAGTGCCAACAGTAAAATGCCAGATTTACGATCAAAGTTTAATGTCAAGTCCTTGTCAACCATGCAGCGAGACACTTTAGTAAACACTCTTCTTGCAAATACTCCCCCCTAAAAAAGTCAAATGGAGAGGAGCCTATCATAAGCAAGAAAATAGGCCACGCTTGTCATCCTTATTTCTCGTCAACAGAGGCAGGCTGCCTGCATTAAGAAGCACAGTGATAAATGTCACAGAGAGAGGCAGGAGGGCTTAGATCAGTCTCTGTATTAGTGTCATAAACATGGAGAAGATTAAAGGAGGAGGAGAACGAGAGACCCATGAAAACTACCCATTTCTAACTCACTGTGGTAGGGATAATCTAAATGAGATGATTTGAGATGTGGGAAAGCAAGGTAGAAAGAATTGGGGCCGCGAGTGAAGGACAAACAGAAGCAGAGAGGGGTTTGAAAAACTGAATAAAGCTAAAATCTGAATAATCTGAGGGTCTTCTTCTCCACCTGAGGGTTTCAGTTCATACAAGAAGAGAGAAGATTGATTTCCATTAAAATGTAGCTTTGGTCAAGGACATCTAGTAATTTTGAAATTACTAAGCACCAAACACCAAAGCAATGTATGAAAATATGAAAGGAGCAGCACATTTCAAAGAGAAACAATTTTAACAGAATAGCTGACTTTAAAAAAATATAGCTGACTTTTTTACTCTGTTTGTCCCACTTAGAAAAAGATCTGAGACAGAAGACTTTGTAATATATTTCTACAGTTTAAAGACATCATTTAGCCCCCCCCTCTGGACAACAACAATGAACATAGAAAGCCAACTGCATCTTTGTTGCAACCTATCAACCTGAAAATGGTCATAAGGCCATTTAAACAAACGGAAAAAAATATTCATAAACGGAGAACATCTAAGACAGTTAACAATCCTCCAGGGATTGAACATCAGAGCCAAATCAACCCAACGTCTCACTATGCAATATTCAGAGAAGTTGCAAAAACCCCAAGAGCTCACTCTCAGACTCTTCTGGCCTCACTTAGCATGTTAATCATTACAGTTCATGACAAAATTGAAAAAGACTAAACAAGTTCAACTTGTTGGAACGGTTTAAAGAGAAGCCATCAGTGTACAACAAGGCTTACAAAGTTAAACTCGAAAGAGCCACAAGTCTTCTGGAGCAATGTCTTTTAGACAGATCAGACCCAAGTAGATATCAGAACAAAGCAGCATGTTGGGAGAAATCAATCACAGCAAATCAGCAAAAAACCTCTCATACCAACTGTAAAGCACGGTGGTGGACATATGATGATTTAAGCTTGCTGTGCAACCCAAGGACAAGGCCAGCTTTTGGTCATTGAGTCAACCATTAATAGCAAAGTATTATGGAGTCATGTGAGGCCATCTGTCCAATTGCTGAAGCTTGATTTAAACGGGTTCACAACGGCAAAATGTACAACAGAATGGCTGGAAAAGAAATAATCAAGGTGTTGCAACGGCCTAGTCAAAGTCCAGATGTCCACCTGACTGAAGTGGTGCGATGGGACTGTAAGAGTGCTATGCAGAATTTAATGTTTTGAAATCTCACACTCCAGACTGATGTGAGAAGCTGAAGAAGACATTCAGAAAATAATCACAGAGTTATTGTTTTACATTTTTTTTCTCCAGCTAATAAATCATGTGGTGCAATTTTTCCCATGACTGCATTCAGTGATTTATTCTTGTTTTCAGAAAAATCTGAAAATCAGAGGCTGATGAAAACAATCTGAAGTGCAAATTGTAGTGAGAGGTGTGACATGTACATAAAGGTCAGGTTTATATCTATCAACTTTGATTTGGTGCATTTTTGAAATATGTTCCTAAAAGTTTGATTTTACAATAAAGTTATTTCTTAAAAACCGGAAAAAACAAAGTTCTCACTTTCACACAGTGGGAGAAAGAGACAGAAAGATAACTTTGTCCTTAAAGATAATTTAAAAATGTTTGGTACAATGTCATGGATGACAAAGCAGACCCACTGAGCCATTTTTCCAATGGCATGCTGAGTTTTATCCAAATCAGACGGCCACAAGTACATAACCCTCATTAAAGGTGTTTAGGTGACAGAAATGTTGACCTGACTCAGTGGAAACTATGAAATAAAAGCCCTTTAAGTACTGACGAAGGAGCAAGTTTCTTAGGTAAGCATGGCTACAATCTGTTCCTGTGCAATTTAACATCATTACATATAACAAGTGGGTTTAGAAAAAAAATTGCATCCTTCTATTATCCACACTTTGGATAAAAAGAGGAACTCGAACCCCACATGCAGTAAAAGCATAACTGTAAAATGAAAAACGGATCCCCTGCAGACGTCAAATCACTCTAGAGTGTAAGTGTTACATACAGAAAATATTGAAATATTTCCAAAACTAGGAATATATGTTGATCATCTCAAGGACAAACATTTTTTTCTGGGCTCAGCCAACAGTGTTATAAGATGCTAATGCTGTGTTCAATTTGTCTCAAAAGTTGGAGCTTAGAGCTGGGAATTATGTCACACTTGAGTTGGAAGCAAATTTGGCAGTTGGAAAACAGTAGGATTTCCTAATTGCTGTGGTGGCTATAATCGATGCAAGCCAATATTGTACTTCTCTTACTTTTATTTGTTAATACACATAAGGAACATGTTAACAAATATAGATATTTCACAGCAATATTTGCTAAACTAGTCTGTTAAACTTGGACAAGCAAGAAATTATAATACACAGTTTACATCAAAAAAATGAATTTTATTTTTAGCAACCTTCATCACATTTTATATGTGTGCAGTCAGATTGGATTCTAATCTCGAGGCTGCTCGGTCAGCTCCATTCTCATTCGGAGTTCTTGTATTTCCAACCAGGAACTTGAAAAAGCTGACTTCCAAGTACAATGAGAACCTTCAGTTTTGTTTTTTAATTTCCAACACACCTGCACAGACAGCATTACACACATTTTTGAGCAGTGAGCTCTTAAAAGCACCTATTAGCCTGAAGACATCAGAATCCTCAGAGTATTTCTGTATCACACTTCTGACCTACACAGAGTAATTGTACATCACACAGTCTGCTTAATTACCCCTGGTGACACAGACAACCTTACTCTCGCTCTCTCTCACAAACACACACACTCACACACACACACACACACACACACACACACACACACACACACACACACACACACACACACACACACACACACACACACACACACACACACAGAGAGTCTATTAGATTACCCTCTGTTGATCACTGATCTTTAAACACATCTCGTTTACGCCACAACAGAAAGACAACATATGCATTTACTTTCAAACACACACACACAAAAAAACATCTAAGCACTGGCGTTTCCATGGCAATCTCAATTATTTCCCCATGCAACCCCACGATGCCACAGTGAGAGAGGACATTTCCCATCTGAATCATACGGAGTTCCTTCTCTTCATCAGGGATTCTGGCCACCGCTTTTCAGCTACTTGCTCCTCACTTTTCATCAGTGAGGAAGCAATCAGAGGGTGGTCAGGAAAGACGTCAGAAAGACGGTAAGAAAGAAATTAAACTCCAAACCACAAATGGAAACAGTGATAGGAGGAGGAAGACGAAGGGGGGAAAAGTCAAAATGACTTTTTAAGCATCTTGTATTTGGCATTTTTCTTGGCCCATTGAGCTGTGCTCTCTCCTTGGAGACTTTGGATTTTAAATGGATGCTTTCTGACACAGAGCGAGCAGATGGGATAAGAACTAAAAGGCACAAACAGACGGGACAACAAACGAGTGCGAAGACAGGGGTGTAAATAAAGAACCGGACATGGGTTGCAAAAATTTATTTTCTGCATTATAAAACAGACATAGAGCAGAGCGAAAGCATGAGCGTGCACACCCATGCACATTACGTCTAATTACGTTTTTCCATTTTACCGCCTCCTGCAGGGGTTCTGAACTTCAGAAGGTTATGCAAGTACCTCTCCACTTTCCTCTTCAAGCTCTGTGCTTAGTTAGCACCCAGCTGCTGCACTCATACAAACACTCAATAACTCACTCATTTAAACACAAAAGCAGACAACCTTTCCACACAACTCCTGGCTCCACTTGCCTCAATAAACCCCATTTGCCTGAAGTGTGCGTAGACAAAAAAAGCTGCTCCTCCCAAACATATGTTTCTTTTCTGCTAAGGGTTGCTGCCAAGTCGCACAAAATGGAACTCTGCTCTGTTAAAAACCCTTTGACTACATATCTTCACACTGGTTTGCATTTTACTCTAACATGGAAATAAATGTGCCTCAGACATTGCAGCACAGGAATGTAAAGTTTATGAGGGAATAAACTCCAGCCAGCAGGTTTACTGAGCTCAGATTAACAGTATGGTTGTAAAATACAGTCATAAAATCGCACACCTAGGAAACAAAACGGAGCCAACAGGATTGAGCATTGATTTCCAGCCTATGAGCATCGACTAATACTTGTCTGATTGTTTGATAATGAACACTGCAAGCCTAGATTAAACAACTGAAACTGATACTACAAACCAGACTAGTTTGCATCCTGAGCATTAAATATGTAAATAAACAACATTTCACTCATGGGTGAATGGCTGCTGAAAAATAAAAGATTTTTAGGACAAACATTAGCTTTTTTACACAGATTAGAGTCACCAATATTTCTGCTTGAGGACAGAATCTGGTTATCTATCCTGTCTGAGCAGAAGAGCAAGACTGTTTGCCATCTATCGTCTTTATTATGGCACTTCTAACATATTCTTTCTCAACAGTCTAGAGGAAAGTATGACCAAACTAACAGCACAGACATCTTCAGTTCATGTTTTCTAAATTGATTCCCCTGTTAAAATGTGACAGCACCAACATAAAAAACAAGGAGCCAGAGAGTGTTCCAACTATTGAGTGTCCTCAGAGTACTAGGGAATGTTTGGCTGGAAAATAAGGTTGAACCTGTGGTCAAATCTCACCTTGGGTAATGCCTAGTTTGTGGAGTAGTTCTTCACCCATGTGGCATTCCTGAGACGTGATGAGAGTGTGGTTGATCCAGCCCAGTGGTGTTTGGTGCATCTGGTGAAGGCTTACCACCTTGTCCACAAAAGCATTTTGATGGACACTGTGGAAACAAAGGGGTGCTGGGGTTGCTTTAAAGGGCAATCTAGTCCTTGGCTATCCAAAGTAAAACCTGACTCTGAATTCTCTTGGGCTTCTTTATGATGCTGGTTGGTATCTAACTTTCTTTCATCACTTTAAGCCATGACCTTTAGTATGCACTGAAGCCATTCGCAACTGTAAAACAGCTTTGCGAGTTAGTTTCTCGATGGATGGATGGATGGATGGACGGACGGACGGACGGACGGATTTTTCCGAAACAAAACAGCCCGAAGACCTTCCGATGTAAAATCAGTAAAATGTTTGTGAGGTGATGCAGATTTCCCAGCCTGAGATGGAAATGTTTCCTCAGACAGCACATCTATACATGCTGTTATTTCTCCCGTTCTATCGCATGTGTGATTATGGAAAATCCTTAAGCAGCGGATAATTAGGTATGCCGTGAAAATGTGCATCTCCTGTAAGATGAGTGCTTTGACCTGAAAAGGATGAGAGCCTCCAAGTCTCTGAATGTCTTTTAACACCATCAGGCTTGCCGTTAACGTCTCTCTATTTAGTCTTTCCTTCTTATTATAGGTGAGCATATGAGTCCGGTGGTTAAAGTGTTTTCTGAGCCTGATTTGATCAAACTCAAATTGCTACGTGCGAAATGTAAAAATGAGCACCCATCAGGCTGACTGGGTGGCCTGTGATTACAGACTATCTACCTGAAGGTGTGATCACAGCTCTGATGTGTTTCCTTCACTGAAGTGATTTAAACTTTGGTCTGCATTTTTATAGGATTATAATAAACCACAGCTTGTAAAACATGCCATGGAGCACAATACTGGCTGCTTTTCTGGACTAGTTCCTGAAGCTGACAAACTGTTAGGTTAGAGGATTACTGTGAAAAATGGGATTTCTGTTTCTTTACAGTCGATGTTCTTTGCCATAATTTCATCTCTCTCCGAGGAAACATGAAGCAGTAGCCAAGCATCTGTCCAGGCAGCAGAGTCCCATGGGTTTAATTTGTTAACATCCTCCCTTCCAGAGAGGGCAAACTGCTCTCTATCAGGTTCACTTGAAGGGAATAAATAAACTAAAGCCTAGACGTTTTGGATGAAGACTCGGTTGGAAATCTCTTCTAATAAACCGAACCACACGGCTCTTGGAAAAGGAGTCTTTTCAGCAAATTTGTTGGGTTTTGGCAAATATGTTTCATTTTTGCAGCAGTTAAAAAGTAAAGAAGTTATCTGGGGTAAATTATGGAGTGTTTCTTAGACTGGAGAACGAGATTCTGATTGAGAAACAATAATCCTGGCAGCAGATCCTGGTTCCTGAAACCTCAGGGCCCAAATTTTTGCTTTTTCCACGTTATGTGTTTCTGTTGGCACCTCAAGACTTTGCACCAAAGCACTTTGGAGCTGGAAGATAAATTTATGCTGTCATATGGCTACATGAGTATTTCACACTTTCTAATTCAAACTCCAAAGTTCACTTCCAGTATTTTGCATGTAACCATGGCAATAAATAATATTTTCTTAAGCAGTTGACATACGCTTAACATTTTAAGCTCAATTCCTAATCACATAAAATCAGATGTCATTTTGCTTAACAGAACCAGAATTTGTGTTTGAACCAACGAAGTAAGAAATCTAAAAAAAAAAATATGTATATATTTTTAAAAACCTCTTGATTAAAATCTGGCAAAAGTTTTTTAGTTCACTTAATGTTGGCTTCCAAATTTAATTAACAGCTCTCACTGCAGTCTTTTAAATACAACCCATTTGCATAGCAGCCCAAAAGAAAGCACTGTCAGATCAGACATCCCACTGAAAATTTAGTAAATGAAAGTTTAGTAAATGTCTAAATTAAGTTCCGATTTTAATGAGAGAGTCTCCACCAGGCAGCTGTGATAAAAGTGTGCTTCAGTTCTTGCTTAGCACCAGTTCTTTGACAACAGCGGTTCTTCCAGAGAACCACTGTTGTCAGAAGCTGGAGGTAGGCTTGCCAACCCCATCGGTGGGAGGAGGGCTCGCCGACCAGATCAACAAATGAAAATGTTATTTGTGCCATTTTAAAAACTCCTGAGCTGGTTTTGTTTTTGATCTGCCTAATTTAAGAGAGAAATAGTACAAAAATAAATAAATAAAAAGCTGCATTAGCAACAGAATAACATGAGGTCACTGCTGATAAAAATATTAAAATGTAATATTTTTCTCCAACTCTCACTAAAACAAATCTTTTCAACAACTTCAGACCTTGCAGTGGATGTACAGTTATTTATATACTGTTTTATATTTTGTGGTTTGATGTCCTTTTTGCATCAGTATGTCATGTTTTTTTTGTCTATCTTGCCTTTGATGAATCGGCTTTCACGCTCCCCACACACATATATTCTCAAACAAAGTCACCACAGTCTTTGATTTCAACATGACACACACCAGGCTAGTTGTTAGTTGTCTAGCTTTGCTTTTGCCAATCATTTTGTAAGGTAACATAAGAAGGCCTTCACTGAAACATTTTGTAAAAATGCTCTGCTGCCCCTTGCTGTATAAGTGGGTTTTAATGTGTGAGTATTACAGTATATGAAAAACAGTGGTTATACCGGAGTTAGTCTGACTTAATTGGTCCCAAGCATGAAAAGTGTTGGCGAATATGCAAATCTCATATTCTTTACACTTTGCAGTAGAGACGATAACTCAATTATAAAAATAAAAAAAAAAACTAATCCCGGCCAACTTTCTTAAAATCTGCCTTTAAAATGACACATTTATTCTTCAGGTAATAAAAAAAACTAAAATATGTAAAACAACAGAGGAAGAAGTCCTGTTGCATTGGTCTTTTTCATGTAGGATTAGCATGTCCTGGATAACTGAGAATCTACATCAACGTATCTCCACTATTAGAGACATAACTCTTTCAAGATGTCGACGCTTGCTCCCACAGTGCTATAATTATCAGAAACTACTTCCAGAAATGGTGGGATCAGCTTGGGCTTGCCATCTGTGCCAGAGTGACCAACATAACCATATGGGATGACTTGCAGCCAATGCTGGTTGAAGAAGGGGATGCCATCTCAGAGCAGTGTGTGACCAAGCTGGTGATCAGCAGTTGTGGTTGCGTATGGTTCTACCACACACTACAGAGGTCTCTGTTTGTTAAATGCATAAACTAACCAACCCCATGAACAACACAAAACAAGAGTCAATAGCAGACTAAGCAATTTGGTTAAACTCCCAAATGCATTTTCCTTACAAATGTGGCACCATTTAAGAGGAAATAAAAAGGCTTTCCAGTGGTTCAAGATTATTGCCAATGAGCACTGTTACAACTGAAGAATCAACCAAACACAAATTTTCTTACTTTTGTGGCAAGTTTATATTGGAAAAGGAACAGACACACATTCAGACTGACAGTTTTTTTCCAAGTTGTCCTATTTAGGAAAAATATTGAATATTTGTTTTAGTTACTCAAATGCAAACAATAAAAAGAGTGCAAAGGAACTTCAGTTTCAAGTTCGAAAGTTGTGAGATGAATGATGTTCCAAATCAAGTCTAATCTTCTGCAGCTCTGAAACTTGCAACCACCAGATATGATTAATAAGAAATCGTCTTTTTCCAGCCATCCATGTCCAGATAAAGAAGCATTTAATGCAAATCTGCTATGATCCATCACCAAACTACTGCAACATGCGCTACTGCAACACACTCACACAGCGAGCTGTCAACTCGAGTGGGTTCAGGAGTTTAATGAACATTATTGATGCTGAGGCTCGGGCAATTACTGTGATGCTTACATACATACCTACATGCCGGTGGTTTAATTAATTCAAGGTAAATTCTGGCTAATATATAAGGACACGCATATATGTGTAAGAGCAGCTCTCGTTTGTCACAATTTGAAGCTAGAGTTAGATCTCCTGCTTCTCCATCCTGTCTGTGCTCTATTATGGATCAACACGGCTGCTGTTACATGTGTGTCCCATTTGGATACTGTACATGTGACTGTGTGTGCGCACCATCAAAAGCATTTTTTGCCTTATTCTGCCTGGCTGAATGCAGGGAGCTGATTGGATCCAGATTTCGGCTGTTGGTACTGATCGAGAAAGCCAAGCAGGGTGGAAAAAAGCCATCCTCCTCCCCTCTCTCCATCCCTTTCCCTCTGCTTGCACTCAATTCATCCCCATCAGTCACCCCCTTCCCTCTCCTTCACTACTTCCCCCTCCCTCTTAAATAGGGCGATTTGCGGTTGGGTGACTCATTTCTGAGCAAATCCTGACCACTGCTAAGGGGGGAGTAAAAGACAAAGGGGGGTGTGTGTGTGGAGGAGGGGAGGCTTAAAGGGGCCACAGAAAGAAGAAACAGACTGAACAAATGTGTGTTTTTCATTTCAGATGGAGAGAGAGCAAAGAAAGATAGAGGAGAACCGGAGGACGTGTTGGAGTAAACTCCATGTGGATGGGATTAAGACAGTTCTCTTATTTCCCAACTCACTCGCTCACTTTTGATCAGGAATATGAAAATGTTAAGCAGCATGGCAGCAGAAACACCCCCTCTTCAGGTTGCTTCATAAAGCAATACCAGCACCTTGTAAAATTATTCATGCAGTTTAACTTTTCACATTACAATATTTAATATATTTTACCAGCTTTGCACATCTAGACACAAACATTTTTTGCCCAATCAAAAATGCCCATGCAAAATGGCCCAAGCTCAGTCTGATTGGATGGAGAAAATCTGTTAACATCAATTTTCAGGTCTTCTCACAAATTCTCAGTTGGACATACATCTGGACTTTGATAAGGCCTTTCTAAAATACGAATATGCTTTTGATGTAAATCATTCTATTGTATTTCTGGCTGTATGTCATATGTCAACTCTGACAATCTACCCTATCGCCACAGCAGAATGCTACCGCCACCATTTTTCACAGTGGGAATGGTGTGCTCAGGATTTAACCCAGAGTCAGCTTTTCACCACAGATATCATTTTGCACGTAGGCCAAAATAATGAATTTTAGTTTCATAAGACCCGACTACCTTCTTCCACAAGTTTGCTGTGTTCCCAATCTGACTGGTGGTAGACTTCTTATGGTTTTCTTTTAACAATTCAAGAATAACTTCCACAGATGTCAGATTTGTGGAGACTATCAGGTGATCTGCCACTAGATTTTCCCACTTGAGCCGTAGATCTCTACAGCTCCTCCAAAGTTATTATGATGATTCATCGTGATGTTACCAAATTTACCATGATAGTGCCACCATCATGTTTTTCAATGGGAATGGTGTTCAGGGTGATGTGTAGTGTTACTGATAGTACCAAAACCCCTTCTTCCACATGTCTGTTGTGTGTTTGATAGGTGGTTAGCCTGTTTTCTGCATCATAATACTAGGTTTCATTTAACTGTGTTTCTTTTTTTACATCTTTTCTCACAGCCTTCCTCTAATGAACCTAACTGGGTGTTACCAGTGACCTCATTAACATGAACTGCTGCTCTTTGTTACCAACTGAAACGTTCTATTGTTTTGCCATAACTGGCAGCTTTCCCGGATCTGTCATTAGTTCTTGAAAAGAAAAAAAAAAACACTGCAAAAACAGAAAGTGAAGTAAAAATGTTTTCAGTAAAGGGAAAATTTCTGTCTCAACCCAGAAAAATGTGTTCAGGTACTTTGGGGTCGATATTGTTTTACATGCGGGTTAAATGTTTGAGAAATATCTTTCAATCATTAATTGTTTTCTTAAGGTTTATCTGAGACTGGAATATGGAGCTAACAGTTGGAGCAGAGATCTTCTGACCTCCTCCTTCCCGATTCCTGTTCCAGCTCCTCAGAATGACATGGACAATTACAAGAATCTGAGATACAATCTTCTTAGAGGATCCTGGCTGCGCCCCTCAGGCCTGCACCTGGTAAGACACTCTGGAAATTCGTCTCCCAGTAGACGCCTGGAAGACATCCTCATCAGATTCCTGGATAACCTCAACGTGCTCTTTTTATATGCCAGGGAGGTGACAGGGAACACCTCCCTGATGGATAAGACCCTCACCATATTCTTTAATCTTATCCTTGGCTGCTCTTGTTTAAAATCTCAGCTTTAAAGCCTGGTCTGTGTGGATTCATGCAGGAAAACAGAGGTATTCCAACTTATTAAAAAATAAAGAAACTGCTGTCAGTGAAGCACCAGAACAAACATTTCCTCCCCGCTGTCATCTCCTCCTCTTAATGGTCTTAAGGTCTTTATGCATGTGACCTTTTTTCAGACATCCACCCTTACAGGGCTCCATTTCTTCTCCCTCTTAACCTTCAACCCACCCTCCTCCTCGATGCATTGATCAGCTCATAGTGGATTAGCTGCAGATGTTGATAGCAGTCTGACCCCAGACATTTGCTGCTGGATAATTAAAAGACATTGGTCTGCAGGATTAAATCCTGCCCAGTCCAACCTGCTGTTACAGTGCTGCGAAAGTGTTTTTCCCCTGTTACAAATTTTCTGCTTCAAATAATATTTTAGATTAAAGAAACTGTAAATTCACAATTTTCAAATGATGTTTTTATTTTCAAAGGAAGAAAGCTATAAAAACCAACTTGGCCCTAGGAAAAAAATTAATTACCCCCTTAAAATTAAGAACTAGTTGTGCCAACCTTAACAGCAACAGCGTCCATCAAGCATTTGAAACAAACAAAAACACTTTCACATTGCTGCAGATTACTTGCAGAGTTGTTTTAATTCAGTCTCATTAAAGGGTTTTCAGGCATCTCAATTGGATTTAAGTTTGGACTTTGACCAGGCCATTCCAAACCCTTCATTCAGAGGTGAACTGCTGTGCTTCTTGTGACCCAACCGTGCTTGATCTTATTGTACCAAACCAGATATGTCGGGGCATACACCTTGGCTTTAGTCTTATCCACAGAATATTTTCCAAGACATGGGGATCATTCTTTTTAGTTTTGATTTAATTTAGATGCTTTAGATGCTCTTCTGTTTTTTTGTGATATTCTAGATGAGTTGTAGCTGTACTCTTGCAGTGATTTTTGTAGGGTGTGCACTCCTGGGAAGGTTACCTGTCCACTGTTTCTCTATTTTTGAATAATGACCCTTGGTTTGGAACACTAGAGTCCTTAGAAATACATTTATAAGCCTTTCCAGACTAATAGCTGTCAGTGACTTTCTTATTTGTTCTTAAATTCCTTTAGATCTAGGCATGGTGTGTTGATTTTGAGATAGTTTATCCTACTTCATGAAGAGAGACAGGTACTATTTCAAGGATTTCTTGATTCTAGAAGTCCGGGTGTAAACAGGCCAGGTTGAAATGCACTTCTTCACAAAATGTGTTGAATTATAGTTAACACAGATTTAACTATATTTAGCTACTCTATAACATATGGACCTGTTGATTTAGATAGCCGTTTCCCCTGAAATGAAATTATTATTGTTTTTGTACCTACTCAGGTTATCTTCATGCAATATTAAAATTAGTTTGCGGTTCTAAAAATATAGGTGTGGAAAGAAATGCAAAGACATGAAATGGCAGAGACTTTTTCACAGCACTTATTACTAATAAACACACAATACACCTTGGGAAGTTTATTGGGGTTTCCTGATGTCGACAGGATGGAAATCACAGAGAAATGAAAAATGTGACCAAGCTGACACCCCAGATTGATGTTCAGTGAATATGTCTCTGTGCTCGCAGGGTTTTCTCTTTTCGGGGATCAAGATTATCGTGTCTCTGCATGCATCTCATCTGCTTATTTGTATTTGTGCAAAAATCTGTTTGCTTTGTATCTTTACTTGATGTGTCTCATAGTGGGCTGCAGTAAAAGAAAAAAAACAACAGGCCCCAGGGTCTTTAACAATGAAATAGAATGCAGTAGCACAAGCACAGAGGTAATCATGAACTTCTCCCTTGCTAAGCTTTAGCTACAGGTACCAACATCTGACCTTATAATTTAACTGAGGAACAAGCCTGTGCATGATTCAAATGCTTAATGTTTGTACAACACGTATTTGCACAGAAACACAGAAGCACAACGTGTGTTTGTTGCATGCAAATTGCAGCATATAGCGATTTGTGCATCTGTACCATATAACAAACCCATAGATTTATGAGTGCAGTGGCTCTACAGGACGTTTCTAATGTGCAGTATACAATCTTTCTATATGTTACTACACTATAAAATGTAATTCTGCCTGAAGCCTGGCAGCAAAGGAAGTTTGGCCTTGGATGGAAGAAAAGTACTGGAAAAAAGGAGAGAAATGAAGGAGCGGAAAGCATCCCAGGGGATAAGGGCACAGTACATCATGAGCATATAAGCGTGTTCTCATTTATGCATCTGAGGGTCACCCACATGCTGCCTCACCCTGATTGAAACCAGCAGTGCTGTGGCTTGGCTCGGCTCTATCAGTGAGCTCATGCTTCTTTTTTACTTGAGGAGTAAACAAAAAAGTCCTGAAATCCTGAAATGTTTGAACTGCACAGGGTCCAATGAAAGTCAAATATTTAAACACAGAGTATTGAGAAACAAGTATCTGCCTTTAATATATTTCTAACACATACCACTCATTCGACCTGCTCCACATAACACGACTGGGTGCTTGTAAAAAAAAATCTAACATGTTCAGAAAACATGCACAAGTTTCAAAAGATCAAGTGTAGCACAGATCTAGTTGGGCAGTTTACAGTTTACAGCAGCTCATGCATTGTTGACTCTTATGAACAAACAGCACTGAAATTCTAACTAAAGGAATCCCAGTGGCTTTCAATGCCTAGAAAAATATCAATATCTTATTGGCAGCTTCAAAACTGGCCAGCAACCTCATGCAAAAATCAATTTTATTGACCAGAAAAACTCCAAAATTCTTTAAATTCTTCAGTGCAACATGTGAAATATATTACACAACAGAAAAAGCTTTGTTTATGGTTTGTATAGCAAATATACAGGGATAATATCTAACAAGCTGGAATCAGTTAGGAAAGACTTTATCAGTCCAAACTCCCCGGAAACATGTGATTCTTCTGCCCAAAGTTCTAAAATGTATAAAGTATTGCATTTAGGGGAAAAAGTTAGGTATACATTGCTTTTTACGTTGGACAACATTTCCCTAACTCCATGTTTGGTGCAGAGAAGTCTTTATAGAACATGATGAGATGTCCAATTTGTCAAATCAAATGTGTGTAAACTCCATAATCAAAATGATTTTCTTAATGTGGATTTTGATGACAACCTTAAATCATCTACAGTTACAGATATTAGAAATGTGGGAACAGATCCTGTGTGTAGAGCCTGTGGTAACTCATAATGGAGAAATACAAGAAAAGGCTTTCACTTTGTGTATAGATATTATGCAATACGGTCCAGTTATTTCATAAATATTTTGTTGGACCGACCTTAGTTCAGGTTATAGCATGTATTCCCCTTAACCTAAACAGAACCACAACATGCCCTTCAGACCGAGATTTCTAGATTTTTCTCCTGAAGTTGTTTACAATCTTTTGAATTTTCGGGTCTTACTATCTTTATTTTAATATAATATTCATAATATGAAATTTTATGAAAAATTGTGAAATAGCTTTGTTAATGACTTTGGTCTTCTACTGATTTTCCAAGATTGTTTATTGTTTTTGGGATCTTTCATCTGTCAGGGAGGTTCTGTCTCAATTATTATATCTGCAGATCAGGTAGTAATTAGGCCTGTGTTTTGCCTTAAAATATGAGCTCAGCTTTCCAAAAATGCAGTTTAATCAGTTCATACATGATCTAACAAGGGGAGGAATTACTTTTTTCCAGAGGGCCAGGTTGAACTAAAACAGAATTTAAAAAATTTGAAAACTGCTTTTTATCTTTAAACAATATTAAAATTATTTTGATGATCTGAAACATTTAATTGCAACAAAAACCAATGTAAATAAATGTTAGACAGCTCCTTCCAGTGTGGAAGACATAAAAATGCAAGATGTAATAAAGAAGACGATATGACGATATGTTTTGTTCTTAAGAAAGAACCCCCTCTCATCTCACTACAATGCACTCACTGTTTTGTAAAGAGGACCACTTCTGGCTGCTAAAATGTAACACCAACGTCTGGCTCTCTTCCCAGGAAATAATGAAGCAACACTTTAGAAACAACTCCACTTTCCTGTTAAACCAACACTCTTAAAAAAAATTCCTTTATTTTCATATTCTCAACCCATATATTATTCATTTTATGTTCATAAAATGGACGAACCCTTTCAGTTAATTTTGCTAATTTGTCCGTGTTCCACTTTTCCAAACGTAAAGCTCTTATGCTCTATGAAAAACAAACCAATAAGATATTTCAATGTATTTTAAGCAATTAAAGGACTAAACCTAACGAAGTTACAGTTCTGAAACTCATAACCTCAAACTTTGTTTTTTTATTTTTCATTTGCTTCATGTCTGTTTCTAATTTTCTTTGGCAAATTGGGATTCTTGATTTGGATGTGGTGGCCTTATTAATGTCTATTTAAGTATTAACTCTGCAAAACCTTTCTAAAATAACAATTTATCTTGATTTTCATCTAAAGTAAACAACAGCTACAAATAAATCACACTTTAATTGCTTCCACACCAGAGACTCATGACAGCCTCACTTTGGAGCAATTAGTCTTTACATAAATGTTATTTGATCACTGTGAAAGATAAAAATAACTTCTCATGGCTTAAAGAAAACCCACATTTTCCACTTTTTGAGTTGTTTTCCTTTCTTGTTTTAACTGTTGTGTTACTTTGTCTAAAAAATATATAAATATCTGAAAATTTGTCTATTGACTATCATCGTTCTCTTTTAAATCAAAGACTATGCAATTCTTAGGCTAATTCTGTTTTGGCTAAATATGCCTAAAAATTGATATGTGAAAATTTGATATATAAAAGCAAAATCAAAGACATTTTCTACTTTTCAAACTATACTACTTAAAAGTAATCTGAGAGTAAAAATGTAGATTTTATATCAAGAGCAGCAATTTGAATAGTTTCGTGAATTGAAAATCAGCATTGGGTGGTTACCAATATGAAGGTATACAAAGCTTTAAAAAAAAAAAGGGAGTTTTAACACCTTTTTAGTCTATTATTTGCACGACTGGTATTTCTTCACTAAGCCATCATGTTCTCATCTCCCTGACAGATGCACCTGCGTGGCCACAGCACCTTGCCTACTTAAGGTTATGATATCACTGAACACCAGAATTACTTGTTATAACTTTTAGGTCAATAACTGAATAAACTGCATTGTTTAATCTTCCTCTCGTCCTTTAAAGGCCCACACTGGATGGTGCTGGTGTTTCTGGTGATATGCTGGCCATACGGTCGTTCAGCTGTGTGAATAAGTGAAACAGATTGAAGTTGTTCCTGCTGTTCACCTGCTGATACTACGCCGATATTTAAACCTCCTAAAACTCAAAGCCCCCAATGTGGACGACTTCACACCCGTTTCTGATGCATTTATGTGCTCGTCTGTATTCCCCTCATGTCTGTGGGTGCAATAAGCTGTAGCCTGGAGGCCCTCAGCTCGGCTCTTATCTCCCTAACAGATGTTCCCCCTGTGTGGCCACAGCACCAATGGTCACATGGAGAGAGGTAGACGAGAACTCTGATTCCTAAAAGGTTCAGTCAGATGTTCTTGTTTCTGATTGTCAGAGAGAAATACATTTCTAAATAGGGAATGAGCTTCTGATTCCGCAAGCTGAAGTTTTCTAATGTTTTAAGACCCTCTGAAGGTTCTTCATACCTCTTCTAGTTTACATTTAAAGTAATCTTTAAATTTTACCAACATATTCTTTGTGCAGTGAGTAAAAATTTACAAAACCATTATTGGCGTCGCATCGTTTCTTTTCTATGTCCAGGTATCTTTGTCCAAAACCTGATGCCATCACTTTTATCCTGAAACGTTTAATCATATAAATAAAAATGAAGAACATGTCAAATAAAACCAAGCTGGTATTTCCTCCTATTTTAAGATACTCTGCGGCCATTGTCTGAATATTATTCACAGTAATGACCAGTATGGTTACTTTGCTTAACTTATTAAGTAAAGAGGTGAGAGCGAGAGAGAGTGAACAATGTCATGAAAATATTTAATTGCGATACTATTTCTGAAAATTGCGATGATGACTAACCCACCTTTTTATGGGTTTTGTGTTTTAGCTTTTTTTAGCATTACACACATTTTTCTATTAATAATTGAGAACGCTATAAATACTTTTCCATGTGCTTTCAGGAGTTCCCTTTAAACTTTTAATGAAAAAGAAACGTATAATAAAACTCTATAAGCTCCAACAGGTCGAGCACAGACAGCGATAATAATGTGTAAGAAATAAGGAACGGCAGGCCTTCTTAGACTGCTTAGAATAAGCAAGTGACATAATAGGTCTGAATGGGAAAATCCCAATGGAAACAGATATTAAGTAAACAAAGCTTTGTCTAATTAAGTCCTATTTTTCTTGCTTATGTTTCACCTTGAATATTCGAAAGGATAAACTAAACTTTGCAGGATGTAAAGCTGATGATCAGTAGGCGGGGACGTTGTTGCACCAGATGCTAAAGTTTTATGGTCAGAGACACGCACAAGAGGAAACTGAATCAGCTTAATCATGACAAAGATTAGATGAGATGTCCAAACAGTCCGTTTTACTGTCTGTTGCTATAGCAACAATAAAGCATGAAGCCACAAAAAGCTGCAGCTGTAATTAACTGAGCTTCTGTCATAAGCTTTACATACGCATGTGAAAGAATTTAGACCTTAGAGACAGTTTAGGATTTAATTTCTCTTCTTTTTAGACAATTAGTCAAATTATTACATTGATTTTAAATCACCATGATCATCACAACATTATGGTCATAATTCTCTTTATTTTTTAAGTTGAAACGCAGCTTTTAGAAACCAAGAGAAATATTATATTAAACTTTTTATGACAGAATTAACTATTTTTATGTTTAACATTTACCAACTGAAATACACAGCATTCATTGGATATATTCAGCATATGCAATTAATAATGAATAAGACATTAAAGGTTAGTTCAAGACTTAATATGGAAAAGAGCAGACATGCAACAGAAACTTAGATATTTTTCTGTCCTTAAAGCTCCTTGTGAAACAGCTGTACAAAGTGTACTTACAAAGACAACATAGAAACATGTGGAATCAGAAAGGAATACCTAAAAATTCAGCTGCAGAAAACACAGATTGAAATACAACTGCTGGAGCATCAGTTAAATGTAGGTGAGGTGATCACAGAGGTGGATGATTTTATTTGTTTGGACAAAATATCAATAAGTACCAGATTTCACTTGCGGGCCTCTGGATTGCTGGCAGTTCCTATATAAAAGCTCTGTCTTAAAATCAAATTTGACTAAACCTCAGTTTTTTGTGCCTGATGATGATGAGAATATAAACAGAATTACACTACAATCTCTGTCGGGGATCAAACTAGCTAAAACGTAGCCCAAACCCAGGGTTACTTCAATACACCCTGCTAACGAGCAGGGTTGGTGCACAGAGTAAGTTGCAGAAGTAACCTGACCCAGGGTAATGGTTACCTGGATATCTGAAACCGAAAACCCAGAATATGCACATACTTAACCCAGAACTTACTATGAGTTTTCAATAACCTCACTTTCTGAAAAGCACAGTTGGTTTTCTTGCAGATTACACATTAAAGGTTTTTCACATTCATGTCAAATATTTTTGGTCTATTGTGAAGACAGAGCTCATCTATTAAAATCCAACTGGGTGTGGCGAAAGAAAATCTAAAATAAAACTACACTTTCTACTACATAAAGGCTGAAACATCTGCTGGTGTTGATCCAGGATGCTGGTTAGAGAAACTTTTTCTCCAATGGGGAAGAGTGGGAATCTCTTAAATTTGGTGGTATAAACGAAATACTACTGTATATTTTTTTTATTCAGAGAAAATACAAAACTGGGAATTGTTTCATCCCAAGAGTGATGCCATTTTTGTTTTAGGGATTGAGGTATAAAAGCTGTAAAACTGCACGTTTCCAGCAAAATATTCCACTCTACACTGTTCTCCTCCTGTGTATGTTCATAGTGTTTGATTAGGCCTGTCCTGAGGTTAGCAGGGGTTTTGTGGCACGGAGTTGGAGCCAGAATTTTCTCCCCATGGCTACATCATCTGATTATTTCATGCACAGTTTGGCATGGTTCAGTTTATCTGAGGGTGTATATGTGAAGCACAGTATACATGTGCGTCTTCAAAGTGACTATGTGTCTTTCCAGTGGACAGCTATCTCGGTTGCTGCAGGCGATCCAGGAAATGCTTTTCCACTCGTCCGTCTAGATGTGGCTGTCCATTTGAGTGTGTATAAGGGTGTTAATGCATGTGTGCCGCAACATAGCCACCAGCCCCGTGCCAGCTGGACTCTCCCATAAAAGGCTTTTCTTGTGCTGTAGAGGGAGGTTGGAGTGATGGCCAGAGAGGTGGAGGACAGAGAGGGTCACAGCCTCCTGCCAGCTCAGTCTTACGAACTCGACCAGAAGTCATCACGGTTTTTATAGAAACCCTTCGTCCACTCTCCTCCTGCTGCTTCCTGCATTTGAACCTCTCCATCATTTCCCTCTCTCACACAAACACTTGCCTTTATCTCAGTTTTCAGCTCCTCTGCAATCACCATCTTTATTCCGCTGCCCACCCCATCTCACATCCTCTCCTATTCTCCACTCCAATCGTTTTATTTTATTTTTCCCTGCCAACATCCTCTTCCACTCTCTGTGCACGCCGCCCTGGGCAGATCCAGCTGGCGCCGTGGAAACCCAGCAAGCCATGCATAGCTGGCATGATGTACATGTTGAGGGATGGGGTTTGGGGTAGGGTTGGGAGGATTGTTTGTGCAGAACAGGAGGGAAGAGGTGGAGGGTACATGTTTTTCTTGTCAGCAAAAACACAAAAATGTCTTGTTGCATTAAAGAAGCACTTACTCCTGAGAGCTCAGCATACATCAGAGAGATGGACAGAGTATGGAGGTGAGTGAGAGTCATTTTATTAGGCCTTTCAAAATTCCTCCCAATGCCATCAAACCTCCTCCTTCAGAACCACTTCTCTTTCCCAAATTATTTTCCATGCTTCATCCTGATCAGCCCCCTCTTACTGTGTTCCCAGCTTCTCTGTAGACTGAGGGGGGGTCATGACTTGTGATGGCTCCTTGATGGCAGCGCAAATGGCAGACGGCAAGAGGCTTTCATCCACTGTTCAACAAAAAAAAAAAAGGAGCCGGTAACGGATCTCAGCAAGTATATTTGCAGCGTGTGTTAATACCCGGGTGATAAATATTACATTAATGAGAGCCAGAGCCCTCTCTGCCTAATGGTTTGGATTTCTGCTGAGAGACTGGAACCAGTATCCCACAGATGGACTTGTTGTGATCAAGTTGAAGATGCATGATCAAAAGCTGAATCAAAGTAAAGTAAATCAAAATAACATATTGGGTTTTGCGGTTAAAGCCCATATCTCACCAGTACATATCCCTGTGCAACATATCAGGTATTTTAGGCCATGGAATATGACACTGATACAAACAGATTTTGTTGAGAAGAAAAAAAAATATTTCCACAAAAAATGTATAAATTAGGTAAAACAATACGATGAAAACAAGCCCTAAAAAAAAAACGATACATAGCTTGGATGATAAAAATGTAAATATCTAAAGAGTTAATGTGGAAATGAGAAGAAACCGACATCTTAGTTTCAGAAAAAACAGCATTATTAAAATGATACGCTACTGCTGGTTAATTTACAATTAAACAGCCACATTCTACCGATAGAGAGCGGACTACGAACAGTAAAGGTGTGCAGAGGAGATGGCTACCAGAGGTTTGTTTCCCCTGATTTATTCTTACTGTTTATTCTCATGTTTGCACACTTGCTCAGGCTATTTCGGCCAATTGTGCACATCGCCGTATTTACAGCAGTCCATGCACAGGAAGATAGGAAGAGCAGCGAGTCTGAAAGCCAGTGTGTTTGTACAAGCATTTGCATTGTTCAATATAAACACAGAAGGAATAAATATTGCTAATGTTTGATAGACTTCTTAAAATAACTAAACGTTTTAGTAAACATTGTAGTAAGAGCTGTATTAGGACTGCACTTCCTTTTTAGATGCTTCTTCTGCAACCAGTTGTTGATTTTACCTGTTTACTGCTTAAAATAAGAAATACAAGTACGCCTCAAACAAATACTCATTGTGGCCAAATTCTTTCACTAAGCAAAGGCATAAATAAGCCTTTAGGTGTTTTGTGGAAGTGGAGCCATTACTGATGATAATCTTTAGTGTCTTTGTGCTGAGACTAGGCTCTGTAAAATTACCACCCATTTATTTCTCTCATATTATGACTTTTAAGCTACATATTCATTTTTGTTGGTGAAATATGTCTGTAAGAATACAACTAGGTTTAATTTTAAGGCATGCTACTACCTAAATAATAATGTAGCTGAATTAAGCGAGGAATATTTGTGAATTTAAACAAGCATTAGCAAGAATGCTTTTGTCTGATTGTTGCTTAGCTGACAGCAATCATGGTGCAGTATGGGACATCTGTGCATCCTTGGCACACAGTCCAGGTTTTGTTAACTAATCAGCAGAAAACAACAATCTCCGCATTGTTTTAGTAGATGTTTAAGAAAAACAAGAAAAAGAAACTGACTTTGGACTACACAAGTGTAGTCATAGGCTGTTTTCAACAACTAGATCAAAATGTGAGAAATTATCTTGTTTTTTTTTGGAAAAATGTGTTGTTGTCCAAACTTCATTAAATTATACATGTGTGATTGTTAGATCACACGTGTAGAAAAGATACTTTAGCAAAAGGAGTAGGTTAAAATTTCAAAGTGTTTTTCAAGACATCAGCTCCAACACAATAAAAACCCACAGAAAGTCTAACTCCTCTGATATTGTCTGTTTAACAGCTTTTAGGGGGACCAAAACTATATTTTATCCATTTACAGCTTCAACGGCAGCAGATAACCACTCTGACCTTTAAAGCAGGCAACTGTGTTTGTCCAAGGGTCAATGGTAATGATTTTCTCCCTCATCCGAAGCGTGTCGTCTGTTGAGGTAATTGGCTCAATACATTCATGGTGCTCGACCTCGGAAAAAGCACCATTCTAAAAAAACATGTTGTGCCTCAGAACTTGAAGCAGTAGAAAGGATTTGAGGTAAAAAGGTTGGACAATTTTCGCTAGTGCCAGAAATAAGCTAGGACACACTGCTGATTTTATTCTGAAACCCTTGATTTCTAGAATCTATCTGACGGATTGTTGCGTTTGCAATTTGTTTAACTGTTCCATGGCTCAGCAGTGAAGTTTCTAGATGGAACAAAAAACATCTGAATTAGTGGAAGCTTGTCTGTAGGACTGACAACATGGAAGGCTAATCAAAAGGTTCTGGTGTCTATTTAGGCAAAATTATTTAGAAGAAGATGATGCAGATATAGAGGATGAAGGGCACATTGGATGCGAAACTATGAAGAGGACCTTTGGGACAGTTCTTGCAATAAGGGTCTAACTGGGTGGTGCAGCTGTAAGAGTAAACTCAATGAAAGCTGTCTGGGTTCAAATAAAAATCGGGTGAATTTGGAGCTCTGAGCATATGGTCCGATTGCAACAAGTCATCACTATGCCATCATGGTGTTCAAGACATTTTGGGTTACTTGGTTAATTTAAGATATGGAGTTTATTCCAAATGAGGATTTAAGTCCTTTAACTTCTTTGACAAATGATCATTATTAGTTGAAACTGTCATCCAGAACAGGAAACCCAGTAAACAACCCAATACATCCTCAGCTGTCATTCTTTTCTTTTTCATAAACATGTGTGTTGTCAATTTGTCCATAAATACCATGATAAACTAGATAGCTCACATACGCTACTGTTAATTTTTCGGCTTCTATGGAAGATTGACAGTAATACTGAATGTTCTGCATCTGAATGCATCAAATTAGACATAACTAGCTGTTGTGATAGTAATATGATAGGAGATGAAACCTGTGATATTTTTGATGGTTAAGGAAACATGTAACATGAAAAATAAAAACAGATAGTACTCATTTGGTTGTTTTGTCAATAAAATATAAGAGAGAGATTTCTTTATAGCTCCTAGTGTTCAGCTGAACATATAGAGGGAAATAACTAGAACTTGTGTCCTACTCTTTGTGGAGATAAATCCCAGAGAAACATGACATGAAGAACTGGTTAACAGAGCACTATACAAGTGTTCATTTCCAACAACATGTTTCCTTTGTGCATTTAGTGGCCTTAGTGTTGGCGTGTGTTTTAATTAGTCAGTCATGCTGAATGAGTCATTCAGCCTTATGCTGCTGATCCTTTGGAAAGGTGAAAGAAATAATGTGTTCTTGCTGTGGCTCACTACCACTGGCAGACTGGCCATCTGGAGTGCTAGGACTTTCCTGAGCCAATGCAAAAATATATGAATATGATAACTGGACCAGTACAGTCAGACCGCCCCCTGATTATCATAAACAGCATTACTGCAGCTCAAATGCATTAGATAAGTATACCAGAGACAGGAAACCGTTGAGTTTTCACCTCCAGCGAAGCAGTATAAACTAGAAAAACTGGTCCGAAGCAAAGGTTAACAGGTGATTATTCTGACACATTGTGTCATTCTAAATATTATCTTATCATAAATCTTGTAACATTAGCTATGGTTTATTTATACCAGCATATAGAAAACTAGCACCAAAAACAAAACTGTCTGAGATCAGAAAATAGATGTTTATATTTGGATATCAGGATTGACCTACAGTCCCAAGACACAACATCAGAGCCTCCTCAGTAGTTTTACATCTAACAGAAAATGAAGAGAGAACAAGATAACCCCCATTTATGCACTAAAGTGTAAATCCCTAACCTTCTATCTGATTCTGATTGTTGATGCATTTACAGACTGAATAAAATGGAAAATTCAGAACCAGTTGATTGGTGAATCGCTACGTATTCCATAAATTAAGCAGTTGTGTTTGCGTCTACAAGGACAAAATATCTACAAGTATTAGAAATATTTCAGCTGCTCAATAAACATTTAATATTCGCTCACGGTATCGAAGTTCTTTATAGCCTCTAAGCTACTTTAATGAGCTGCTGTGATTCATTATTTCACCTAATTAAACACAATAAATAGCTTTTAGTGAAGTTATCAAGAAGAAGCTTGATTAATAACAGGTTTATTACTTATTTAGCAACTATTTATAAAGAAGTGGTACCAAATGTTCTGCTTTAGAGTTCCTGTTTAAACTTTTAAAAATTCGGTGATAGTGACTTTTCCATAAACGTGGCGTACAGAATAACTCTCTTCCTCTCCCATTTGAAAAGGTGAGCTGTCAGTCAGCTGTGTATCACACCCAAAGGAGGAGGATACCCCCTGGCTGCTAAAATTGTTTTCTTGTAGCCATGATTTAGGAGTGCTGTCTTGTAATCCTTATCCCCATGCATGGAAAAAATTTAAAGACAAAACAGTGTATTTGGATATAGACAGTTGATTGTTGCTTATTCCATAAACTGACCTATTGCATCCACTTATTGATGATCACAATATCTAAACGTTTCCACTGCTAAATAAATTTAACATTACATTTATTTCACGGACGACTGCAACAACTGCAGGTTTTCCAGTCTTTAAGCTGCTTTAATGAGCCTGCATGATCCATTATTTGATCTCATTACTCTTATTTAACCATAGGGCAGTTGTTGTGAAGAATAATAAAAAGAAAAGGCAGTTTATTAATTAGCCTCCCAAAATAATCTTTTCAGAGACACCTGTATACAGACACATGCCACAACGTTGGCTTCAGCACAAACCACGTTATTCTTACTGCAACATTTCCTGTCATCATCTTCACTCACATTCTGCAAAGCCTTTGGTCAACCTTCTGCCTCTGGTACTCACCTTCTTTAAGAGAGTTCATTTTAAACCCATCTACTTAGTGTATTGCAAGCAAGCCAGGAAACATGGAGGATGAATTCAGTACAGAGGAGAATGAATCAAAAACTTCAGCCTTACTCTCAGATAGAAAAAGATGAAAAGTGTTTCTGTGAGTCCCTAAAAGTGTTCGCAGAGTGTGTATGGATTGAGCGGGGGTTTTACATGCATCTGAAAGGGATTTCTGTGAGGTAAGTGTTGGCTCCTTGATACTCTGAGTCGGTCACAATGATATGCTCCCAGCAAGAACAGGAGCAGCTAAGCCACTTTCGAACCTCCCACACATCTAGCACCGTGCCTGACTGAAAAGGATCTTTGTTTTCTGGAATAAAACAATTCAAATCTGTGGCTCAGATTTCCCACGGATTTTCTAAATGTAGCATCCATGCTGTCATTTGGCTAAAGAGAATATGTTAGTTTTGAATCATTTATTGTTGTAAAGCTCAATATAGTGATAAGCCATCTAATTCCTCCAACTAAAAAGGATTTTGACCATTTAAGGAGCTGGTGTTGAGTGCAACATTGGAAACACATTGAAAATAAACCAACACAACGTTTCATAACGTTTTTACAGACATGGATTGAGAACTTCATTTTGTGAACTGTGTGCATTTTGATGTTTCAGATCAGTTTGTGAAAAGAAAGTTATCCTGATCGAGCTTCCACCAGCCAAACCCAAAGAGAAAAATCCACCCTGCTTTCAGACACATCATGTGACAGAAAGGAGAAGAAGAGATGAAAACCATTAGGGAAATGTTAGTATAGATATTTGTTGTTGCAGAGAAGAAGGGAGGGTGAAAAAAGTAAAACTCTGCAAACTGGCTCACACCAACTTGAAACCTTCGGTAAAATATAGAAATCCAGAAACATTCTCAACAGCATCCACCGCAGGGTCAATGAAGTCCGATAAGGGCTTTGTACACTACAATTTCCATTTAATACACCACCAGCAGAGATGCAGTGTCCTGGTTGCATTATTGCTATGTAAACTTTTCACTTCAGCAGATTGGTTTCGTTTTGCAGTAATAAATATTGGCCCTTATCGAGCAGTTTGGCCCTGCTGTGGGGGAATAGCGGATCAAAAGCCTCCGCCAGACACCGCTGACAGCCGACCAGCAAACAGAGATCAGAAACCCCACAGTCATCAGATCAGCTCTGATCCCAGCACGTAAGTTTCCAAAAACTAAAATTTGCATGCATGTGTGTCCGTGTGGTGGAGGAGATTTGTGGACTAGTTGTGCATTCAAATATTTATCTACATCAATGTACGCTGGAGAAACTGCGAATGTGGCGTTTGGATTTTATGGCGTCTTTGTGTTTTGTTTTGTTTTTAATTCTGACTCACCTATGACAAACGTGGTGAGTGTTTTTCTGCTTGCCCCATGCTTGTTCTTGACCTCACAGGTGAAGGTGGTGTTGACAGCGTCGTCCACCTTCCTCACTGTCAGCTTGTTGTGCTCCACCACCACCGTGTCAGGCAAGGAACCGGACGCCCTGGAAAGGGCAAAAGTGGAAGATGATGGAGGAAAATCTATATTGTAATTGTGCAATGATTAAGAATTTAATTTTAAGAAGAAGGCTGTGGAGTGTTTTCCTTACGTAGTCCAGGTGATGGTGGTGGGCTCAGGGTTGGCTTTGGCCAGGCAGAAGAGCACTGCATCAGAGCGGCCGACGTACCAGTTGTTGTCGTAACCGTCGATGGTGACAATTGGAGGGTCTGGAAGCGAAAGTTGTTGATAATTACCGTAAACCCAAAAGTCCATTGGATTATCCCTATATCGCTAGACTCATGGTATAATTGCCTGAATCACTGGTGAACGATTTCAGAAAACAAGCAAAAACAAAGTTTTCAGCAATACATTATATTTTTAATTGATATATTAACAGAAAGCCAAAATATAACATAGGCAATTATGCTTTACGGCTAATGATATGCTCAAATGACATATTTTCTATAGTATAAACGAAAGGCATTGCTGAAAGAAGCAATAATTTGTCTTGTTTGCAGTTTGCATGTAAGCACGCAGCAAACCTGTCAAAGAAGGTGCTCGGGTTAAATGACACCCAAATGTAACTTCTTCAGCCTGCATGTACACTGTGTGTGGCTGACAACAGTGCACATCCACGAGAACACACCATCCCCCCAGTGAAACATGGTGGTGGTGGTATCATGCAGTGGAAGATGGACAGAGCTAAGTACAAGGCAATCCTGGAATGAAATATCTGTTGGAGCCTGAGGAAAACTAGGACAGAGGTTTGCCTTCCAGCAGGACAAGGACCCGAAACATAAAGCTAGAGGTACAATACAATGGTTTAGATCAAAGTGTATACATATTTTATTATGGCTCCGACCTAAATCCATTTGACAATTTGTGACAAGACTTGAAAATTTCTCTTAACAGACATTCTACAACTAATCTAACTGAGTATGAACTGTTTTGCAAAAAGGAAATGCGCAGAAATTTCAGTTTCTAGATCTGAAACGCTGGCAAAGTCATACCTTCAAAAGATTTGCTGCTGTAACAGCAGAAAAAGGAGGTTCTACAAAGTGCTGTCTCAGGAGGCTGAATACAAATGCATGTCACACTTTTCAGCTTTTGATTTTTGTTTTCACTCTGGAAATCATATTGTCCCTGTCTGTGACATAAAATCCAGATAAAATACCTTGATTGTGACTGTGACCTGACAATATTTTGAGACGTTCAAAGGGTGTAAATATTTTTGCATGGCACTGTACTGTTGGGTCCTTTTATTTGAATAACAAAGTTGCTGTAAGTGTACTAAAGTGTGCATGCGTGTGGTAAGCGTCGACTGTGACAGAAATGATGAGAATGATGAGAATTCAGAGAAGACATCTGAATGTGTTGCTGATATGTGCCCACATGTTGCAGCTGTATCTCATAAAAATGTCACAATCTCAATAATAGAGAAACGCTGACCTTTCCATAAAAATTAAATGTAAGGAAGAAATCTGTTAAATTTAAAACAATGTGGTGAATGAGAGAGGTTAAAAGAAGCAGGAAAGGTTGGTGTCACCCCTCATAACCTTTTCTAGAAAACTAATCTAAAGACATCATGGAAGAAATCAACATAGAGCAATAGCTCTGAGAAATGATTGGAAAAAATGACTCAGAATGAGAACAGGAAGGTGTGGTGAGATAGGTTTGTTTTCCCTCAGAGTGCTGCTAACCTATAAAAACTGATCTGAGTTTCACAGCAGACATAATCCTCAATCCTTCACAACTTCAGTGAACTAACACAGAAAAAATGTGGTAGCCTGACTCTTCCAACTCTGAGCAACCATCTGAGCTTTGGGACATTCTGAACTTCACTTTTTTACAGTCATGCATTCTTTTTCTATACTTGGTTTCATTCTGTTTTCCATGTATTTATGCAGCTCATGTTTACCGACAGCATGGAACCATAATTTATTGTTTATATATTTAGTTATTGTTTATATCTATTATCTACTGTTGGTACCAACAGACTATTTCAAATCAACCTAATCCTCTCTCATATTTAACTCTTTAGAAATTAAATGTAATAGACTCAATAGGATTAGTTCGTGTAACATTTGGTACAACCAGCTTCCTAATGTCTTTTATTAAGGTCTGGGTCTTGGGTTTATGATTAAAGGTTGACAGCTGCTGACATTACTCCTGTAGATATAATGAATAGGAAAACATTTTATGGTCAGATGAGACCAAAGTTGAGTAAAAATCTTAGAACTCTGTAATCAACAGTCACGCATGGCAGTTGTATTATTATGTGGAGGGTCCTTTTTGCTGCTTGTGGTACTAGTACATCGCACAAAGTTGATGCAGTTCAGAAAAAGGAGAGTGCACCAAATTCTTTAGTTTTTACTCCAACCAGCAGCTACATGAAAGTTAGACACAAATGGGAGTTAAAACAGGAGAACAATCCCAAAAACTGATTTTGGAATGGATAAACCAGGCTAACATTAGACTTCTGAAATGGGTTTCAAAATTCTGGCCCCAACTCCATTTTAAATTTATGAACACGCCTGAAAACTGACGTATTTCATTTAACTCTACCGGTTCTGTGAAGAAGAGAGGTCAAATGTTTAGCCAGAATTATAACAGAAGCATGTTGTTGGCTACAAACAGCAGGTGACTCAGCTGCAACTTGTTAAGGGATATTTACCAAAATAGTGTGGGTGTATGTATTTATTTGACCCCATATTAATATTTTCTTATTTGGATCAGAAAAATCTATACAAATTTTAAACTTGTGCACCCAGTTCTTGTTTTGAGACTGGTGATGTTTGCCTGTGCCCAAAAAACAAAACATCACCTGTCCTAATGATTACCGTCCTGTTGCTCTGACCCTGGTCATTATGAAGTCATTATGCCCTGCTGTCCTGGACAGCCTGCAGTTTGCCTACAGGGAAAAACGTTCAACAGATGATGCTGTCTTGTTAGCACTACACACGCTCTGACTCATCTGCAACATCCTGATGAATATGTTAGGATGCTTTTGTGGACTTTAGCTCAGCCTTCAACACCAAACATGCTGGCCCTGAAGCTCCACATCCTTGGTTTATAGGGAAACTCACATCTGTCCCACTGATCCATAACACCGGCACTCCGCAGGGTTGCATACTCAGCCCTGCCCTCTTCACACACGACTGCTCAGCCATCCACGACACAAACACGATCGTGAAGTTTGTCGACGATACTACTGTGGTGGGTCTCGTATCAAACAATGATGAGACATTGTTTGAAGAGAAGAGGTTCACAACCTGACAGAGTGGTGCTCCAGGAATAACCTCATCCTGAACACCAGCAAGACCAAGCAGGCCATAGTAGGATTACAAAACGTCCAGGAGGACCTCTCTGCATACAGGGGGAGGTGGTGAAGCATGTGGACATAGCAGATCTGTCCCTTAAGAAATATGCTGTACGCACTGAGAAACGTAATATTAGGTTATCCTACATCTTGCCACAACCACTGTTTCACATGTACA
The DNA here is from genome assembly GCF_021462225.1 of Girardinichthys multiradiatus. Classification (NCBI taxonomy): domain Eukaryota; kingdom Metazoa; phylum Chordata; class Actinopteri; order Cyprinodontiformes; family Goodeidae; genus Girardinichthys; species Girardinichthys multiradiatus. The sequence goes on from NC_061806.1 coordinate 29,523,720, forward strand.
CACGCTTAATATCAGACATCAGAGCCTATACCTTATTGTTTCTTTGTAGAATCTGCATTAATCAGAAAATCAGCATAAAGTCCCTGGGCATTCACATTTCCACTGACCTCTCCTGGACTGAGAACACCTCCCAGCTGATGAAGAAGACCCAATAAAGGCTCTTCTTTCTCAGGAGGTTAAAGCAATCCGGACTCTCTCCTCAGCTACTGACAAACTTTTACAGGGCGAGGGTGGAAAGCAACCTGTGTCTCAGTCAGACCTGGATTCGGTTTATGATACATGAGTCCAGACAAAGGCCAGATGCATTGACACAGATCCCACCCACCCAAGCTATGAGCTGTTTGTCCCACTTCCATCGGGAAGGCGGCTCAGCTGCATGAAATCCAAAACAAATTTGCTCAAAAACTATTTATTTCCCAGAACTGTGGAGGCAATCGCCCCCCTGTAGACACTCAATAGTCCTTTTCATGACCAATGTCCGTTCACAGGCTGCTTTCTCACACGCTGCACTTTATGTCAATACATCATGCTACTTTCCTATGTACATATTTCATACTTCTCTTTAGAGATGTTTTCAGCTGCTATTAGTGCTCTAATTTTCCTCCTGATGTGCCTTACAATTTTTATTTGCGTTTTATCTCTTACACTCCATGTTTTTAATTTTGTCTGTGTTCTATATATGTGTGTATTCTGAACAGAGCGTCTCGACAAAAATTTCATTATGGGTCCATAGTGATAATAAAGATTCTTGATTCCTGATTCTTGATTCTTTTTTAACAAAAACTTGTAATTATGTGTTATAATCTATTTCCACCCTACATGCACCTCATGCAGACAGCCCGATAATGATGACCTAGTCCCTTCCAGCAGAGTGTGCCTGTTTTCTTTCTCTCTGACGACTCACAACTCAAAGGTTTGTTTTCTTTTGCTTACACTCCACAGAAAGCTTCAGAACTTCAGTCCACGGCCGGTCCTGTGTCCTCTGGTCGACCAGACAGGTCACCTCTCTGCCGTTATCTGCCACAGTTGGGACCAGCCTGTACTCGCTCCGGACCGTCACTGTGCCGTCCGGCCCGTTCGTGGTGGTGGTTGAGTGATTGCCACCGACTGACGCCAGCCACTTGATGGTTGCTGCCGGTTTCCCATCCGCGCCCTCACACTGGGCCACCACCACCGACTTGCTGCCAGCCTGGACTGTCACAGCTCTGGCCGAGTTCTTGGGCTTGGCTGGTTTGAAAAATGGGAAGAAGGTTGAAACAAAGAGGATAGGAGACACAATGGTGATAGGAATCCAGGTGGTGGAAATAAGCGACAGAAGAAAAGTGACAGCAAAGAAAAAAGGTAAAAGAAAATAATATTGTGAAAAAGGGGAGGCAGGAGGAAGGAAGGAAGATGTGCAGAGGGGAGAAAAATGAAAAAGTTATCAGTCTCATGTGTATATACTTCCACTTCTTTTCATTAGCTTTCAGCTTAAATTCAAACATCCATTATTCAAATCAGTGAATATTGCAAAGTTTCTCCTGAAACTATAAAGGCTTACACAGCAGATGTTGGACAATGATTTTTGTTTTTATTTTCAAATGTGCAACATCACAAATACCAACCAAACAAACTGAAAACAATGACTTTTTGTATAAAAAAGCAGAAGAAAATCTAAGTAAGAAAACTTTACAACCAACTTACAAAACAAATTTCTAAATACAAAAAATCTTAAAGCTTCATAATTATTTTTTACCACTTTAGGGCATAAAGTTAGTTAAATACCACAAATGCACCAATAATGGTTCATTTTAATACACAATTAAAAAATATTGTATAAAAGAAACAGTTAAAAAAGGTTAACCCACATAAATTGCCACATTGTACTACCATAACTTTACAGTATACTCTCCTCTTAAAGACACCCCTGTTTAACAAAATTCAGAAAATACTTTATCTTTATTGCAGTAACATAGTCTCACTGAAAATCTTACAAAATTCAACCTTTGATTGGAGCCCATTTATGTAGCGTAAATAAATCTTTTTTTTTTTTCTTTTTTTTCACTTATACATGAGACCATTTTTTTCCCATTCCTGCTGTTAATACTTTAAAGAAACACTTTTGCCAATAGGACAGGCCTTAGTCTTCTCCTTAAACATTTCACAATGTTGGGTCATACAGATAGATGGATCTTAGATCGATCCTCTTTGCATAATCTCTTTAGATCATCCATAATCCTGTGACTCTTCTTTGCAGCTCAGCCCATGGGTTTTTCTTTAGGATTTAACTGTGTATTTGAACACCTGAGCGCAGACTCGGGTGAACTTAAAGTTGGACTGCTAGAACCTCATGGTGAAAACTCACTATTCCTTTGTCTTCACTCTTAGTGTTTTTCCACTAGTTGCCGCCTAAAAGTTTAATGACCTTTTGTGTTTCACTGAACTCCAACGTTGGGGGTTTTATGACTGCAGCCTGGTGGAGGCCGCTCCCAAAGCTTCGCCCCAGGACAATATTTTCCATTGTTTAGCCATAACTGCTGATTTGTCTTTCATACACGCTCAATGTTGTTTTATCTTGTTTAGTTAGATATTTTACTCCTTTTGTGTAGAACTTTTGCATGCTTGATTAGGTGACGATTATTGAATCAGAATAGCAAGGTGTATCAGGGCTGTTGATTTAATAAATATTCATGTAGAGAAAGCGTTTGTGTTCATTTTGAGCAAGAGTGATTTGTCTGTCAAAATAAGGTCAAAGTTCCCACACATTCGGTGAAGCGGTTGATTAAACAGTGACATCAAGTAATAGTTATCAATTATTACTGAGAATTTTATATTTGTAATTATCAAGGGCTTTGAGCCATAATTACAACACCAGAGGACATCTCTGATTTCGATTAATAAGTAATGATTTTTGGTTAAGAAATTAATCTTTTTCAAATTATGACTTTAAATTATAATTCTTGATAAATATTAATAAATCAAAAATCATAATTCTTACATTGCTTACAGATGATAAAACCTATAAAATTAGAACATTATATCAGACCAATAAAAAAAAAAATTTAATATAGAAATGTGGGCCTTCTAAAATGTATGTCCATATCTTCTACAGTACATGAGCTTATTACTTGATTGGGTCTCAGTCCAGTTCTTTTTCTCCTCATCACAGGTAAGATGCTTCAGGAGTGGTCCAACAACAGGAATGTGACGTTTGTAGTCCATGTTCTCCATATGTCACTGTATGATGGTTCTTGAAGCCCAGATTTCAGTTACAGTTCATGCCTTGTGCTTCAAACTCTTGAGCAGGCTTTTCTTCACAATCCTCTAAAGGCTGCAATTATCTAGGCTGCTCGTGGGGTTGCAAAATTCAGAGAGCTTAAACGTTGAAAACCTTCTATGGGAATAAAAGAGAATTTATAAAAATAAACATTCATAATCCAGGAATTAGAAACGCTGAAGGTTGGCCCTTAACAGGTATTTTAAATATAGTTTTCAAATATAAAAAGATTTTCCAACCTCAGACCTGGAACTCATCACCAAAGATAAATCCTGACACTATACCAGTGGAAATATGCTGGTCAGTGATTCTAAGAAGGCTTTGATTGATGTAATCCCAATGAAGATTTTTCCACTGATTACTAAGAAAGGTAAAAATATCTATATTACAAGTATGCAATTTTTATTAAAATGTAAATAAGAACAGGTAAATCATTTTTTTCTTAATTGATATTCCTTTTACAGTACCTTGTTTCTTTATCAACTTCTAGCTGAATGAAAATTTTATATCTAAACCCACCACTGAGTTTGAATACATTCGGGCTTCACTGTATCTTTCAGTACAAGTACACTTAAGGATATCTTTCCCTGCTTATTGCAGGAGTATTTAGTCCATCTCCTCTACATCAACTGTGCCTTCATCATCACAGAAATGATTTCTATTATCCTGGACTTTTAAGCCACACAGTTGAGCTCAGGGTCAGAATGAACATACGTTTTTATCACTGGGTAAATATGCACGATATACGGAACTATGTTTAACTTGCAAATATTGCATAGATGTATGTCTATAACAAAACAAAATGTTTATATTTATGTTTGAACATAATAGTTAGATTAAATTACCCCCAGTTTCATATTAATGCCCCAAAATTCCCATTAATTGCAATAAATATCATGGAAAGCTTCCAACTTGAATCATTTCCTAAATTCCCCAGCTTCGCTTCCCATGGAAAGCTTTCCTGGGAATAGCCTGCCTCTTTGTAGCCCTTTTTCTACCACACTTTTTCCTTCCACTAAACCTTCCATGAATTATAATTCGATACAGCACAGCACCCAGCTTTGTTTGGAAATGGTTTTGTGTTGTAAATGATAGTTTACTGGAAAACTCTCAGGCCAGCAATCTTCTGTATGATTTTGTAGGCTATAACATGACCAAAACATATTTCTTCAATAAAACTATTTTTTTTTTGTTTTTTTGCATTTTCAGGGAAACTAAATTTTTTGTTTTTTTCTGCTGTAACCCATGATCACCAAAATGAACAGAAGAAAACACAAGAAATACATTACTCTGTGTGTAAAGAAACTATGTATAAGTCTCAGTTTTTTAAATGATTTAAATAATGCGCCTTTTCAACGCTATTCTAATTTAGCAAGATTCACAGGTAAAAGGCTAACTGGTGAAATGGTACAATAGTAGTTGTGTCACTAAAAGACTGATCATCTCTTTGAAAGATCTTTGGATCCCAGTCATTATGCCTGCTGATAAGCACTTTAAATTGGACTCAGGGTTTATTGATGGTGCCACAAATTCATAATGATATTTTAAAATGCTTTCCCATCCAATATATTTAAATTTTTTCCTTAAATCTATTCTGCAATGCGCTGATATTTTGGAAAAGATGATTGAATTTTACTCCCTAAAGTGAGCTTGTCAATCATCTCCAGCTCCCTGACTCTGGTCAGAGTTGCACATCAGTAGCTTGCCTCTGGCTTTCTGGTACGTGTCATGTATCACTTCTTTCATACCAGCATCAATGACACATCGAAGCTGCTGCCTGCTGCACAGATTGGCGCCTGTTTCATCATGGGATTGTAAATTTTCAATCTTGTTGAGTCCTTAAATAGCAACTGCCAGTGTCCAGACGGTTTGCTCCACCTTGCTGACTGAAACATCGGTCGAGGTGAAATGAGTCTTATTGGAAGCAGAAGAAATATTTCAACAGGGTTCCAAGGATGTACTTAAAATAAGCCAACAGTAAGAGCCAACGCTATTGTAAGTTTTTGTCAAGCTGAGTGACAGAAACAAGGTGGATATGTGTAATTACTAGAAATAATTCAACTCTACAGTCTGGTAGAGCGGCGACAGTGTCATAAGATGGACAGGGCAATGGCACCATCTTTCTCATTTATATGCATCTATGAAATAATTAATTTACATTTTTTTTATTTAGATTCCCATCAATGTTTTAAGCTCCTAATATTTTATTATGCCATCTTATGACACTAAATATTAACCCTCCATATATTTAGGTGACTTCAGAGCTCCTGTGAAATGCAAAATGTATGCAGAAATAAAAAGATATTAAAAACATCACACACTAATTCCCTCTGAAACCTGAAGGAAATCTTCAATGTGAGGGTTCATCAGAGAACCAAAATAAAAGAGAAGAGACAAACTGAAGAAACAAGACAAAAATTAAATAAATATATATTAAATAATGTAACAAAAACAGGGTGAGATAGAAAATTAAGAAATGAAGCTAAAGAATGGCTGTGAAGGGAGAATGAAAGGGAAACAGAATGGCTGGGAGGGGTTTTGATTGATCCGGAGACTTAAAGCAGTCAGGACAATCTGTCCCTGATGTATTTCGTGACGTTATATCCAATTGAGGCAGCTTCTACTCCTTACCGTAGCCCGAGGTTTTCTAACAGAGCAATTAGAAGGCAAGGAAAAAGTTAGACTAACAGAGCTCACAGGACTGTTAAAAGCTCCTCGCCGTTTTGTTCTGATATGAGTTTATTTACACTGTTTTTCCAGTACTCTCACTACAGCACATTCTAACAATGTGTATGACCCAAACAAGATTGTTGTGAAATAATAAACTCACTGGTTTAGAAAACTAATGCTCATGAAAGGTTTTTGTGTGTGTTAAAGGGAATTTGTTAGATTCTTATTATTTCACCTACAACAGCAAATATTGTTGATGTCATTTAAAATCTAATATGAAAAAAGTATGCAAAATTTGACATTTTTGCATATTCTGCCTTTACTTCAGTCTCAAACAAAAGACAATGCGCCTTGACTATGAAATAATCCAAAACATAAAAAAGAGCCCTTATTTCATCAAAGGTATGGAGGTTTCTTTCTGCGATAGGGGAGTTGTCCTTTCCACTGTTACCACATGCAAGCTCAGTATGAGCGATTGCAGCAAAGTTTACAACAAAATGCAGCCAACTGTCCACTGTCCCCGCAGTAGGAGGGATTGCTGCAAAGCAACGCCCTGTCTTTCAGTGTTTAACCCTGTCTCTCTTCTAGACATACTGGCTTAGCTTCTACTGTGATTAACGCTATGTGCTCTCTTTTCATAATATGGACTTGGCTCAGAGTTCATCTGCTTAGCCGCATTTCTCTCCTAGATGAAGCCACTAAAGGAGCTACAACCATTAATGTTTTACTTTTCTCTCCCAAAGAAAGTACTCCTAGACCAGTGCGGTATGTTCTTTCAAACCCCAGTCGGTTGCAGCAAATGGCTGTTCATACTGAGCCTGGTTCTGCAGGAGGTTTCTTCCTGTTGCTATATGCATGCTCGGTGTGAGGGCTGCTGCAAGGTCAATGCAAGCAACTCTCCAATGTGGCTACATGCTTATCCAGCTCAGCTCTCTCTTCACCACAACGAACCGGCACAGCGCCCCCATTACTGCGGCAGCCGCACCGAGCCGTCTGTCGATCCCCCGCACCATTCTTCCCTCACTCGTGAACAAGACCCCGAGATACTTAAACTCCTCCACTTGAGGCAGGAACTCCCCTCCAACCTGAAGAGGACAAGCCACCCTTTTCTGCTCGAGAACCATGGCCTCGGACTTGGAGGGGCTGATCTTCATCCCAGCCGCTTCACACTCGGCTGCGAACCGCCCCAGTGCATGCTGTAGGTCTTGGCTAGAGGGGGCCAGCAGGACCACGTCATCTGCAAAAAGAAAAGACGAAATCCACTGGTCCCCAAACCAGACCCCCTCCGGCCCTTGGCTGTGCCTAGAAGTCCTGTCCATCCCCCACAGGGCATCATGAGGGACACAGTCGAATGCCTTCTCCAGGTCCACAAAATACATGTGAACCAGTTGGGCAAACTCCCATGAACCCTCGAGTACCCTGTAGAGGGTATAGAGCTGGTCCAGTGTTCCACGGTCGGGACAAAAACCACACTGCTCCTCCTGAAGTCGAGGTTTGACTATCAGCTGACTCTCCTCTCCAATACCCTGGCGTAAGCCTTACCAGGGAGGCTGAGGAGTGCGATACCCCTGCAGTTGGAACACACCCTCCGGTCCCCCTTCTTATGAAGGGGGACCACCACCCCAATCTGCAAGTCCAGAGGCACTGTCCCCGACCGCCACGCAATGTTGAAGAGGTGTGTCAACCATGACAGCCCCACAACATCCAGAGACTTGAGGTACTCGGGGCGGATCTCATCCACCCCCGAAGCCCTGCTACCGCGGAGCTTTTTAACCACCTTGGTGACTTCAGCCTGGGTGATGAAAGAGTCCAACCCCGAGTCCCCAGCCTCTGTTTCCACCACGTAATGCGTGATGGCAGGATTGAGGAGATCCTCGAAGTACTCCTTCCCACCGCCCGATAATGTCCTCAGTCGAGGTCAGCAGTCTCCCGCCCCCACTATAAACAGTGTTGGCAAAGCACTGCTTCCCCCTCCTGAGGCGCCGGACGGTTTGCCAGAATCGCTTCGAGGCCAACCGGTAGTCCTTCTCCATGGCCTCACCGAACTCTTCCCAGGCCCGAGTTTTTGCCTCTGCCACAGCCCGGGCCGCAGCACGCTTGGCCTCACGGTACCCGTCAGCCGCCTCAGGAGTCCCACAAGCCAACCACAGCCGATAGGACTCCTTCTTCAGCTTAACAGCATCCCTTACTGCCGGTGTCCACCACCGGGTTCTAGGATTGCCGCCACGACAGGCACCGCAGACCTTACGGCCGCAGCCACTCGGACTCTATGTCTCCAACATCCCCCGGGATCTGGTTGAAGCTCTCCCGGAGGTGGGAGTTGAATACATCCCTGGCCAAGGGCTCCGCCAGACGTTCCCAGCAGACCCTCACTAAGTGCTTGGGCCTGCCAAGTCTGTCCGGCTTTCTCCTCCTCCAGCGGATCCAACTCACCACCAGGTGGTGATCAGTGGACAGCTCAGCCCCTCTCTTCACCCGAGTGTCCAAAACATGCGGCCAAAGGTCTGATGATACAACAACAAAGTCGATCATTGACCTCCTGCCTAGGTTGTCCTGGTGCCAAGTGCACTGATGGGCACCCTTGTTTGAACATGGTGGTCATTATGGACAATCTGTGACTAGCACAGAAGTCCAGTAACAAAACACCACTCGGATTCAGATCGGGGAGGCCATTCCTCACGATTACGGCTCTCCAGGTGTCACTGTCCCACTTTCCCACGTGGGCGTTGAAGTCCCCCAGCAGAATAATGGAATCCCCGGAAGGGGCTCTATCCAGCACCCCTGACAGGGACACCAAGAAGGCCGGGTACTCCGCACTACCGCTCGGCCCGTAGGCCGAAACAACAGTCAGAGACCTGTCCCCAACCTGAAGGCACAGGGATACGACCCTCTCATCCACCGGGGTAAACCCCAACACGAGACGGCTGAGCTGTGGGGCAACAAGCAAACCCACACAAGCCCACCGCCTCTCCCCGTGGGCAACTCCAGTGTAGAAGAGAGTCCAGCCTCTCTCAAGGAGATGGGTTCCAGAGCCCACGCTGGAGGCGAGCCCGACTATTTCTAGTCGATATCTCTCGACCTCCCGCACAAGCTCAAGCTTCTTCCCCCCCAGCGAGGTGACATTCCACATCCCTAGAGCCAGCCTAAGCATCCGGGGATCGGGCTGCCGAGGTCACCACCTTCGTCCGCCGCCCAATCCTCTTCGCACCGGTCCCTCACGATTCCCCCCGCAGGTGGTGGGCCCACTGGGGGATGGCCTCATGTCTCTCGTTCGGGCTTGGCCCCTCTGGGTCCCATTAGGAGCAACCCAGCTACCAGGCTCCGACGAGTCCCGACCCCAGGCCTGGCTCCAGGGTAGGACCCTGGCTCTGCCGTACCGGGCGACGTCATGTGCCTCGATTTAATAGTTGTCATGAGGGGTTCTTGACCGCTCTTTGTCTGGCCCATCACCTAGAGCCTGTTTGCCATGGGAGACCCTACCAGGGGCATTTACGCCCCAGACAATGTAGCCTCTAGGATCATTCGAGGACTCAAACCCCTTCACCACGTTAAGGTGGTAGTTCAAGGAGGGGCAAAAGAGTAGTGGTACATAAAATTTTGTTATGTACCATGTGTTTTTACTTAAGAACTTATTGAAGTCCAAAAACCTGAGGTTTAGTGTATCTTAGTGTTTCGTACTGGAGTTAAGGCAACAGTTAAATGGAAATACTTACTGCATGATTAGTAAATACTCATATCCACTGCTCAGCCATCTGTATTCTAAACACCATATAATGAGTGAATAATAAACATTTTGAACACAGAATTAAAGTTAAAATGGGTCAACAAAGCAGGGAACAAATCAGTAAAGGCTGATTTCACCAATTACAAATGTAAAACATTGATAAAGCCACTGGTTTAGTAGAGAAAACAGCTCAGCACAGATATTGTCCAAGTAAAGACAGCCTGAACCTGTGCCATCATGATAACTCAACCATTTACTCCCCTAATGCCTCTTGGTTAGTGGTTTGTGCTAGCGTGTGGCTCTTAAAATTTAAACTGATATGTTGGCAAATCAGATTAAACTAATCCATGAGCCTGGCTGGTAAATGGGACCCTTGCAGATTCAGCCTGGTTCAGCAAAATAAAAATAATTATGTAGTACTACAGGATCATCTGGGGTTTTTAATAGAAAATCTGATCAAAGTGTGACGTCTGGTAACAGACTGAGTCTTCGGAAGAGATGAAACAAACAGGCTAGTGGCACATATTGATCTTTTCTCCCCCTCCTAGTGTCTAAACATGGCAGCTGTGATGAAGGGCGGTCAGGTGATTTATTCTGTTATTTTCTACTTTGTTGAATGCATTGTCAAAAATCAATACATGCTTCTGGATCTTGCGACGGCTTTTGAATCCATGTCTCACCAGCTGTCCAGGTTCATAAAGCTCTCCTCTGAGCCTGACACTTTCCTGCACATATTTACAGATATTGTCATGCAAAGCATCTGTTTGCATCTGCACTCCTCGTCAATGTATAACAGTACATGAATATGCAACATGGAAATCTTTTATCCTGTAATTATTGCATGTGTGATGCTTTGACAACTTAACATTGGCTTCTGGAAATGTTCCCATAAAATAATTTGGCCAGAGATTCATTTAGATAGCTTGAGTGCCAAGTGACTAAAAGGTAATTATTTTTACCATCATTGTGATGCAAAAACTCAAAGAAAATAGTCACATGGGCATTAAAAGCACCTAAAGAATACCCATTTAAAAGGTAATTGGTCTTCAAAAACATTTTATTATCTCCAGGGATCCATCTGTTTACCTTCCATTTACTATTTACCTTCTGATGTACGCTAAGATGAATGTTACCATTTTATTTCTTTTAACCTGCTGGTGCATTGATTCTTCTGACATTTTTTGTTAAATGAAGCTTTTCTTGGTGTTTAGTAATTTTATTTTCCAAAATCAAGATAGGAGTCATCTCTTTGAAAACTGTCCCAGTGAATGTAGCAAATTAATTAAGTGCTATGACTAATGGCTGTACCAGCACCATGATGTTGTCACCTTTTAGTTGTGCTGTTTTGCAAAAATCAGGTCATATCCAAGTCAATATGTCAGTGAACTACTGAGACAGGGAATGTTCCTTTATTTTAACCTTTGATAAAAGTATCCATCCATCCATCCATCCATGTATCCATGAGGAACAATCATATATATATATATATATCATAATATATATATAATATATATATATATATATTATATATATATATATGGTATGTATAGCAAATCATAACAGTGATGGCAACTTCACTTTGTGCAATATCACAATTTGTCGTATAATGAGTTTTTGTCGGACCAACGTGCAGAACAGCATGGTGGATTTAAGAGCTTCTCTTTAATAATAAGAAGAAAAAACAGGAACAAACTTACAAGGATAACCAGACAGTACAAATGGACAAGGAGCAGGTAGCAGACAGTGTGGTATACAGGAGGAGCCGGTGACAAACAATGAAAACCAGAGAGAATAAGTACAGAGGGAAGTGGAGAAATGGACCAATAAACTGAGGAGGTAATCAAGGAGAGAATCAGGCGCAGCTGGTGGAAGAGTGAATGCTGGAGAACTGAGGGAGAATGACTAATTAACACAGATGAGCATGGAGAACAGGGAAGTAACAGAAAACTAAACAGAATGAATCTAATAAGCCTGAGTAAACTGAAAATAAAGCAACTGAAGAACATGGTAGTGCAAAAAAGGTAAACAGAACTCAAACCCAAAACCTAACAGGCAGATTCTGACACAATCACAAAGGACTGCTTGAATTTAACGCCTGGAATGATATTTCATTTGCAGAGCACTTGAAATATTTTATTTTCCTGCAAATCTATAATTTATTTAGGGACATGAATTGGCTCGAATTTCTCTTACTGCCCACAACAGGAGTATTTTTATTGGCTGAGATTCTATTGCTTATGGAGAGTGGTGGGGACATTGTGTTATGTTAAACAAAGAAAAGTGTCCAGAAAATGAATGTTAGTCATAATCAACATTGTTACTGCAAATAAAACTCTTCCTGAAGTCATGCAGCCATACTAGTGTCAGTCCCCATTTTGCTTCCAAAACAGCCCTGACCTGTCGAGACACAGACTTCACTTAGTCACTAAAGGTGTGCTGTGGTGTCTGGCACCAAGATTTTGGCAGCAGATCCTGAAATCCAGTAATTCGAGAAGTGGGCCTTGGATCTAGCTTGATTGTTCAGTCTATCACAAAGATGCCCCACTGAATTGAGAGCTGGGGACTTTAGAGACTAAGTCAACACCTCAAACCTATTGTTGTGCTCCAAAAACCATACCTGAACCATTCCTGCAATGTGACAGAACCCATTATTCGGCTGAAGGAGGCCACAATCCCCAGGGAATACTGTTTCCCCCCTGACTGGTCAGCTACCATGACAAACTGATGCATGCCATGTCCATTAATGGTCCTTGGCCACCAATGACCCTGTTGCTGGGTTACCATTGTTTCTTCCTTGAGCCACTTTGAGATCCTGACCAATGGACACTGAGAAGCCCTCACAGGAGCTGCAGTTTTGGAGATGGTTTAATGATGTGGTCTTGCCACAGCTGCTTCCAACACATCAACTTTAAAGAGAAATTGTCCACTGGCTGCCTAATATATCACGCCTACCACCAGGTGCCATGAAGGAGGGATACAATCTAATCATTTCCCCTTTCAGTGGTCATAATGTTATGCCTTATCAGTATATATACATAACACCACTTTCACATTATGAGTTTCCAGAGATGCTAAATATGTAGCCAATTGAGATTTGTGCACAACTATAACTAAACGCTTCTGTTTTGGGGGGAAAAGTTTGTCACACAAACATTCAGCTTATAGTAAATCCAAACAAATAAATCCAAACAGTCGTTTTCAAAAGAATTTACCAGAAAAAGAAATATTACACCCCCCCCCTAATGAGGTCAGCTCCACTATATTTTATAATAATAAATTCCCAGTTTTTTTCATTTTAATGTCCTTTGCCTCCATCCTCTACATGTAGATGAAGACCCTCTTCTCTTCTGAAACAGTGAGGCTGCATGAACACATATAACGGACCCCTGATGTACTCCACTTGTCCTCACCTGCAATCATATTTCTGTCCTGCTGGCTTCACTAAATCCAATAAGATGCAATATATTTGGTTGCCACTTATTATGTATGGTCCCCATCCAAGCCATCAATCACTGCCATGCCAGAGATTTTTTTTAATTCAGACTCCAATAGGAGCTAACAGGATTGGCTGACTGTTCTGCTGTAACGAATAAGTGCTGTTAGGATTATGTATTCATACTAAAATAAGTTGTGATACAATCTGAGGGCCCATGGTTCAATATCCAATATGATGTAATATGATTGGCTTCCAGCTACTGTGGATTCAATAAGGTTTAATGTGATTGGCTCATATGGATTGTATTTCTAAGAAGATAGAATATGACTGTTCTCCAGTGACTTCAAGGTATTGGGTTTGCCAAATGCTTTCACTCGAGCCAGGTTCAGTGTCAGGGAGTTTGGCACCATCTCAGATCCACACAAAAAGACAACTGAGCTTTCCAGCAGGTATTTCCCAGTCTGCTTCCTCTTTGTGCCAACAGAGACAGCAGTTAGTAGGCTTAGCCCAGATCTTTCTGTGCACCAGCCAGAATACATCTCCATGTTCCTTTCCAGAACCACAAATGATGCATCTTCTCTAGACTTAGTTCTCTGGGACAGATAGCTCTACCCCCTAGACCCCTATACCTATACCCTACACCAAAAAAAAAAGGCTAAAAACTGAATCAGAAAATTGTACTGATCTGCTTGTGTTGCTTACTTTAGGCGTTTTACTATAAAGTTCAACACCTTCATCCATCCCTTTTTTTCTGTGCAGGGTCTTTAGTAAGTGTTTGCCGGTGCTTGCTGGTGCTCTTCTACAATGGTCAATGAGCCAAAGGCAAGTAAAGTTCACCAAGACACCTCGTCAAGTGTAAATTTACACAAATTTAAAAGAAAATCTGTTTAACTATAGGTAAATAAGGGGGAAAATGTTAAATCCCAGCTTGGGTTAAAAAGACAGACCCAAGCTGGGATAGGAGCACCGGGAGCAGCTTGGTGTGAGGCAAAAAAGATAACCGCTGCTTTATTATCCTTCAAAGCTCCTTCCCAGTTTAACTAGAAGTTTAGGGGGACTTTAGATGCAAATGATTTGGACTTGGAAGTTGTAATTTCTAAGCTTTAAGCCCAAAGACCAACTGCAACACCCGTTGAAACCAGGTTGCCAACTGTGCATTAACCTAATATGCCTGTGACATTTTCATGATAAATCAAATTACATTTATGGAAAAGAAACATTGATAAAATATTTTTAAAAGTACATTCATGCCACTGAAATGAATAGTTGTTGAAATATATGGTCATAAATTTAACTAAAAAGGCATTTCCAGACTACTCCTTTGCGATTTTGTTGCGCTCTTTTATGACAGATGAACTGACTGCTGTTACAATGGCCAGCAACTCAGACAACATTTCATTAGATATATTTCAGTCACTATCACAGAGACACGAAGCAGAGTCAGGAGAAGAAAGTCAGCTTTTATCAAATTGCAGAGCACAAGTGTTGCGGCGTGCGGATGGCCATCCAGTTTGACCAGAGTCTATTTTTGGCGGATGCCAGAGCAATATGCGTGAATAATACCGCACCACCAAGAAAACAGAGCCAGCACAACATCTGGATTTTCAAAATTATTCACTAAAGACAGACTAGATCTCGCTATATTAATAAATACACACATATATTTATATATATACATATATATAAATATATTAGCAGTTGTTAACATTAGATCAATAAGATCAGTTACTGGGTTAACTAAAGTATTATAAACCGAACAATTAAACATGAAATGCACCAAATTAAGCAACAAATATACACTCACCGGCCACTTTATTAGGTACACCTCGCTAGTACCGGGTTGGACCCCCTTTTGCCTTCAGAACTGCCTTAATCCTTCGTGGCATAGAGTGAACAAGGTACTGGAAACATTCCTCAGAGAGTTTGGTCCATATTGACATGATAGCATCACACAGATGCTGCAGATTTGTCGGCTGCACATCCATGATGTGAATCTCCCGTTCCACCACATCCCAAAGGTGCTCTATTGGATTGAGATCTGGTGGCTGTGGAGGTCATTTGAGTCCAGTGAACTCATTGTTATGTTCAAGAAACCAGTCTGAGATGATTCGTGCTTTATGACATGGCACATTATCCTGCTGGAAGTAACCATCAGAAGATGGGTAGGTACACTGCGGTCATAAAGGGATGGACATGGTCAGCAACAATACTCAGGTAGGCTGTGGCGTTGACACGATGCTCAATTGGTACTAAGGGGCCCAAGGTGTGCCAAGAACATATCCCCCACATCATTACACCACCACCACCAGCCTGAACCATTGATACAAGGCAGGATGGATCTATGCTTTCATGTTGTTGACGCCAAATTCTGACCCTACCATCCGAATATCGCAGCAGAAATCGAGACTCATCAGACCAGGCAACGTTTTTCCAATCTTCTATTGTCCAATTTTGGTGTGCCTGTGCGAATTGTAGCCCCAGTTTCCTGTTCTTAGCTGAAAGCAGTGGCACCCGGTGTGGTCTTCTGCAGGTGTAGCCAATCCACCTCAAGGTTCAACGTGTTGTGCATTCAGAGAAGTTCTTCTGCATGCCTTGGTTGTAACGAGTGGTTATTTGAGTTACTGTTGCCTTTCTATCAGCTCAAACCAGTCTGGCCATTCTCCCCTGACCTCTAGCATCAACAAGCCCCACAGAACTGCCGCTCACTGGATATTTTCTCTTTTTAGGACCTTTCTCTGATGGTAGTGCGTGAAAATCCCAGTAGCTCAGCAGTTTCTGAAATACTCAGACCAGTCCGTCTGGCACCAACAACCATGCCATGTTCAAAGTCACTTAAATCACCTTTCTTCCCCATTCTGATGCTCGGTCTGAACTGCAGCAGATCATCTTGACCATGTCTACATGCCTAAATGCGTTCAGTTGCCGCCATGTGATTGACTGATTAGAAATGTGCGTTAACGAGCAGTTGGACAGGTGTACCTAATAAAGTGGCCGGTGAGCGTAGCTTCGCTGCACTCAGTGTACTAACCCATTGTAGAACAAAACACATGAAAATATCTGGATGCTTAAAATGAAAAATTAAGCAGTTTAACTTCCACAGAATGAGTTGCTTTGGACTTACTACCGCATTTATCACTGGCTTTTGTTGCGCAATCTGCATATGGTTCTTGGAGCTCCTCTGGTCTTTGCAGTGGACCGGACCAGAGCAGATACAGAATAAAATCCATGGTTACAGTATATATACGGCACCGAGTGAAACAACCGGAGGCGAAGTGAGCAGCATGGAACAGCAGCAGCAGACACAAGGGATGACTCAAGATCTGAAGACACTACCTGGTAGGTCAGTGTTTTTTTACTTTATATCAGAATCTTTAGAAAAACATTTGTTTAAATATATTGTATGCCTGTATAATTAATTTTATTTTAATAATAATAATTTTGGATTATTATTAATAATAAAAATAATAATTTCGGATTTTAAATTCTTAACAGTAACTATATCTAAATGTACTTTTGTAACAAGGAAGTGTTCTTACCTGCTGAGCCTTGATCCGTTTAGAAACAGCAGCAACAACCTTTTCTTTGGCGATCTTTTCACATCAGAGCGTGACTTCATCATCTGCTTCAACATTCTCCTTTGTCAGGTAGACATTATTTCTCTTGCAAAATCAGAGGTTTCTTGTTCGAAGCAGTTTGCAGAAAAATCACAACTAGCTATGCTTGGTGGGATCTGCTCATCTGTCCCTCGTCAGTTTTCCAGCTCTGATCCAGGCAGCTCTGATCCTCTTGGCTTCAGGAAAGTAGTGTAGACTAACGGCTGCTGTCATAGTATTGCTGCCACCACCAGCAATGCACCATTTCACCATATTAACGATGTTTTGAACGCGACTTGGCTTCTATCTGAACCATTTGTCATTGATGCTCACACAATAAATGACAAGAGACTTCCCCTTTGACATCATTTCCGTCTGACATTTCAGACTTTGGACGTGCAAAATTTTACATCGAAATATGCTTTTTTTGTGTCACAATTGTCTTTTATCACGTCTTTAATCCAATTATCATGTAAATTACCGCCTAATTCCTTCAATACGAACATGTTTTCTTTCATTTTCTGCATTATGGGAAAAGTGCCCTTTAAGTTTAGGATAAAATGGGGATCTGTATGAAGTCAATGTTAAAAATAGTTTGATTTAAAACTAAGCCAGAAGAGCACTGTGTGTCACATAAAGCAGCATTCTTGCTCTGTATGATTTTAAAAAGTATTTGATGCAGCTAAAATGATAAAATGTACCAATAAACCAAGTTTTTAATTGGTAATTAGGGACGCACTAATATGAAAATCTGGGCCAATATCAATATCCGATTTTAATATTGTCGATATTTACTGATATTATTTGAATTTGCTTAGCGTTCCATACTGCAGAAAAATGACCACACTGCTGACATTGTTTCTCTGCTTTAGTTCCCCCCCACAATCCTGCCCTGCATCACTATCACTGTCACATGACAAAACTAATACCACATGGCCAACCAGCCAAAATCCTAGAAACGTATTGTGAGAAGCTTGAGGAAGAACATCCAAAACATAACATAACATAGTAACATAACATAGTAATCGTAACTGACCTAAAGCAGGACATGTTTAGTCTGCTTTATTTACTTGCTACTGTGTTGTATCATGTAAAATATGTCAAAACATTAGTTAAGAATTTGTTCACAGCCCCAATTTAAAAATTATCTTTTCGTCTACCTGCTTACTAGAGAAAAACAGCCTTTTCACCGTCTGGTTCAGTGACAGTAATGTCTAATAATATGTTCCTTTGTAAAATAAACCAACAAAACAGAAAACAAGAATTTAAAAATCCCTTCTCACCCTGCAGAACAAGTGATGAATAAAAGCATCAGGCATCTTGAGAATATTAAACTGCTCTGTCTATTCAGTTCTGAGTCTATTATGTTAAAGCGTCTGTTTCTGCAGCGAGTGCTGAATGTATGAGGCTTTTGTTCTTCCAGGACTAATTTCTAATGTGTGGATGCTGCACTTTAGTGGAACAATCAAATGAGCAGTTTCGTGTTTAAACATGAAACCTCCTCAGGTCTTTTGACTGTGGGAAGAAAAAAAACCAGCATAATATTTTTTTGGACAAGGCAAATGGATAAATACCACCAGCCATCTCAGATTACAAAACGAATGTGTTGCCTTTTAACACCCACTCAGTTTAAGCCACAAAGACGGCAGCTTCAGTTGCATTTTTCTACTATTTCCATCATTGGATTTAAGTGTTTGCTACTTTGAGGTCCGCTGAAAACTGACAATGCAAAGGGTAAAAGCTAACATTGGACCAATGATTACAATTTTATACTTTGCTCTTCAACACATAATGTTCGGTTTACATGTTCAAATGCACTATATCTGCTTTCACAAACCTAACTTCAAAAGGCACTGAGGGTTTTGAAATTGTTAAAAACCCATAAACCGCCCCTACCTTCAGTCTTTAAAGCATACATCCTCTATCCCTTGGTTACCAAGTACTACCCTTTATAATGGAGCTTATAATTGGGCTGACTGTGCTGACCCTGAACCATCCCTTTAGTTATTCTGCTATAGGAAACCTCATGTCATTTTTGTCATTATTTTAAACTTGTGCTTTTTCATTTCTAGCAGGTGTTCCTGGTCGACTGCTTCGTGCATGTCGTTAACCTCTCCTGTTAAATTTTCTGTCCTAGTTCTTGTCCATTTCCTGCCATGCCCACTAAAAAGTTTGTTCTCATGTGGTTGCCCATGTAAGGATGATTCAGCTGGAAGTTGCTTCCTGTTAAAGGAGTATTATACAGTCAGGATGGGGACTAGATCCAGTTTCTGAAAATTTTAATAACAACAATACAAAATTGTATTTAAAAACGTCTTTCAGGAAAATCAAGGTCACTTTACAGCTAGATTATCTGAGCAAGACAGTTTTTTTAATTGAATGTACATAACTGTAATAAACGAACAATGAACAATTTTAGTAAGCTTGTACTGAAAATAAAGAAATTCTCTGTAAGTACTGTGTACTGACTTTGCTGTAAAAAGGTAACACTGTAATTTTGCAAACATAAGTTACCTATCAACTGTCTTCCTATTATTTATATTAGGGAAACATAAATTCTTAATTAGTGATTATTTAGTTCTTGTTTAATACTGGAATTGACACAATGCTACACTTGACAAATACTAAGAGTTTTGTCCAAAGAGTCAGCTAATTGTTGTCTGTAAAAGGTAATGAGAGAGATTGTTGCATATTAAATCTGATCTTAATTTAACAAAACACAAAACCACAACTGCTAATAGTACCCAGTGACAATCAGTCAATCCTTAATGAGTGATCAATGTTTCCTTTTTGCTCATAATTAATTATTTAGAAGTCTTAATTGCAATTAT
Source organism: Girardinichthys multiradiatus (assembly GCF_021462225.1). NCBI lineage: Eukaryota > Metazoa > Chordata > Actinopteri > Cyprinodontiformes > Goodeidae > Girardinichthys > Girardinichthys multiradiatus. Next base: position 29,543,230 of record NC_061806.1, read on the forward strand.
CCACTTCCCAAATATAGAGTCCACTCTTTTTTTACATTTGGTGAAGTTATTTTGAGCACACAAATGTGCTTCCCCCTTTATCACCCAAAGAAAAAGTCAGCAGATGTCAACATTCTAGTTTTGCAATATCAGATCAGCTGTTTTTAAGAATAAAAGATAATTGTTGGTAATATTAACCCCTCCCACCTTATATTAATCCTTTCTAAGCCACATATTGAGCTGAGTTTAAGATTTGAGATAATATATAATAATCGCTTATTCACTATAAACAGACCACAGTTAACTGCCTACTTTGGGAAAACTATTACTTGTAGAAATAGGTCAGTTAAAAGAAGCAGTGCTTAATAATGAATGGCGAACAATTAATGTAAGGAATAATAATAATGGGCAGCTAATTAACGATTAATGTGACCCTTAACATAAAGTGCTACTAAGAGTTATTAGGGTGCCTTCATATTAGGTGAACACAATGCTACAATGTTTAAATAAAAAATAAATACATAATCATCTACAACACTGATATTCTTGCAGTGTTTTGAAGAAGTCTTCTGGGACGTATTAAAAACGTGGTTGACAACACATTACACATAATAGCCTGTGAGGCTTCCCCCAGAGGATGCGGGGCATGCACTAAGCCTCTGCAGCAATGCCATCGTGGTTTGTTTTCAAGGTGGCATCATATCAGTCGCTGGTGGAGCGCTGCAAGAAGCAGTGGCATTGTATCCATGTAGCGACTTGATTATTTGTACCCAGAAGGAAGGTTCTGCGGCTAACATGTTGGTGTCAGATACCATAGCACACCTTCAGGAGTCTAGAGGCTTCCACACCTTAACAGGTCTAGGCTGTTTTGGCAGCAGAAGGGGGACCAAAACGACATCAGGCAGGCAGCTATAATATTATGCTTGATTGGGGCATGAAGTGTAGTAAAGGCAACTCCCAGTCTGGAATGAGAAGGTTTTACTGTGCCATTGTTTGCTTTGTTCTTAACATTTAACTTTTTGTTTTGCTGTCATATTAGGGTTTCATACTAAACAACAAAAGAATATATGTTTTATGTAAAATATCTTTACTCTTCCTTTAAAAAGTAGAAGAAATCTCATCAGAAGACTTATGATCCCTGTGCAAAAAAAAAAAAAAAGGCTACTGAAGCATTTATTTATTCCATGCACAAGTTGTAATGTTTGACAGACTGCTCCAAAAACAGAAGAACACATATGAATACATTTGTTTCTGGCACAAATAACACCATACAAGTTTTATAAATCTGTATAGAAAGGAGAAGAACATGCCGGTGAAAGTTAATCCCTGCAGTCTCTGTGAATATATCACTAAAACGTCTTTAATGAAAACATTGCTAAGGTGATACTGCAGGAACTTCTGCAATAAGACACCTGGAGGTTATCTTATCTTCCAAATTACGCTCTGATCATATCACATCAACACATTTACCTAAATTACCTGTGAGCCTTCTTTTACATACTGACAGAGTTAGAAAACCCCAAAAGTCGAATCAAAAGTGTTTCCAGGAAATCTTTCTTATATTTTATGCAATGTGTTATCAGGATAAATCCTGAGAATATTTGGCAGGGCTTTAAATTTAGCCTTCTAAGACTTTAGGTCCATGGGGAACCTTTTTGTTGTAAAAACCGTAGATAAGCATATGGTGGAGAGGAAAGCTGAACAATAAGAGGAGTTTTTGAAAGCCTCTTTAAAGCTTCACTCCATCTCTGATTTAAAAAGTACAAGTAATGTGGATGAATTTAATCATTCACACATGGCCCTTAAGAATATTTATCCATAACTGAACAGTACAAACACATGTTCCTGTTACACTGACTGGGTTTCTAATACTCACCAAGCATTATGAGCGTGGTGGTGCCCTGCTCATTTCCAGACGGGTAGGTGGCGTATTCGCAGGTGTATCGCCCAGCATCGGACATGCGGAGGTCATTAATCCTTATGGATGGGATCTTCAGATCGTTGTGGAGAAAGACAACTCGATCCCTAAAGGCCATATTGGGAAAACTTTGTCCATAGATTGGGTGGTAAACGGCAATGTTGTCCCTTTGGCCATCAACTGGTTCCCATATCCACGATACCTGGGAAGATTGGATTTTATTTTAAATAATTACTAGGCCATTGCTGAGCAAATTTAAGGCAACTGAGTGAGTATAAAAGTATGCAAAGTATATATTTATGTCAGTAATTACTGGTGTGAATGTAAGAAAAACCTATTTTTATAACTTCTATTTGTATTCAGACTATTTTATGTAATTAACTGAATATGAATAAATACAAAACGACAACAGATATTTGGTCTTCACTTGTTTGTAGATGAACACAACTGAATTAATTTAGAATGCAATGTTATTCTCTGACTTAATGGAATTTTGTAGATAATGTCACCAGCCAGAGGTTGGTATGAGAGTCATGGCAACCTTTCTTAAAAATGCAACAGGTTTGCTGTCTATAACAAAACTAAACAGAAATATAAACCAATCATGTAACTGAGAAGCTAGCTTCAAACAATCCTGCTACTAAAAAAGCATCAAATTTACCATGGTTTGGTTTATAATTACTGTCATAAGTATATTTTATTCATTGTTATTGTGATGTTGATGCAAAGGAGGTTGACGCCCTGCATCAGCAGCTACAGTTACCGGCTGTAGATCAGTGTTAGTGACAGAGCCTGGACAGCTGACGTCTTGAAATTGAATGATTTATGTTCACCTGTGTGGAGAGTAAAAGGCTTTTTGCTGGTATACTTTATAATCATCTAGTGGCTCTAGTTAAAGCATGACATTTCCCACTAAAATCCACAAAATGGTTTATTTTTACTCTGCAGACAGCTGAACATATAATCAGAAGGAGTAACAGAACCTGCCATTCCATAATTTCCTGCACAACAAACCAAAATGAAAAGGCTAAATGGATTTATGAAAAAAGGGAAACATTTCTGTTTTTTCTGCTGGTCAGGCTGTTGCTTTGAGCTTTGCTATCATTTTGTGTTGGTGCATTCTTGACATGATGTGCACAAACATGCACATCTCCGAGCGTCTGAGTTCAGTACAGCAAGAAATACCGCAGGTGTTTTTAAATTATGTGAGTAAAGATTTTATCAGGTGAAGCGTTTTAACAGAACTAGAAACATCACCTGGTTGGGTGGCAGCAAGTCTCGATGGGCTAACGTTTATAGAAATTTGAAAGTTAAAACATCAAAATATGTGAGATAGGGTAGGGGAGTCCTAAAATGTGTGAGAAAGATAAAAGGAGCAAACTAAACAAATATAAATAAGAGGTGAATTTGAACTAATTCAAATCAGGACTGTGAACCTACCTCAGTTTGTTTAGGTAATGAACCATGAACATATGGTTCAATGACCTGAACTTAGAAGTAGTTTTCAGTAAGTCTGAACTTCTACAACACTGATCTTTAATAAACTCATGTTTGTGGTTGCTTAGCTGGGCTAAGCCTAATAAGTCAACACACTCTCATACCATCTGTAGCTTGGATCCTTCCAAACAACTACATTCAGCCATCTGTCAGTTCACGCCTTGAGTATCACACCTGAATAGTTCCATATTTTATCATTTAAGTAGCTGCTAAGGTCTGGGTGGGTGAAATCAGTAAATGTGTCATCCCTAGAAACGTTTGAATCTAATCGAAGAACTCTAATGGCAGAATGTACAGGACTTTCACACCAAGAACCCGACATGTATTGATGCCTGACATATTATCTTCTATGTGTTGAAAGCTTTACTAATTTGTGTTTCTAATAGATGTTACTACAAATGCCACATGTCCTCCAGCTTCAGTACATCACAGTAAAGATACAGAAGGTTTGGTTAAATTTTATTAACTAAAGTGATAATTTCTTTGATGATACTCTAACTTACCGAGATGCACCAAAATTAGCTAAAGTGGTAAAAAAAAAAAGCAAACACTTTCGGGAAGGGATCACAAATCTTTTATGGGACTGAATGAAAGATTTGTTTTACTTACAGATTCCCTCTCAAGGACCATTATTAGCTTTTCTTTGCGAGAGTTCTGATTGTGACAAATATCGATATCTGCAGCGGCTGTTTGAGACTGTATCCTGAGGGAGAAAACTATGATGCTTTTCCACATTGATTTCATTTTTCTCTGCTGTTTTCAAAGAGACAGCCAATATTGGCTAAAGTGGTAGACCAGGAAAGAGTGGGAATACAGTTCATCAATACACATTTAGCAAACATCTGAACAAATGACATCTGAGGAACAAAAAAAAGGCTAAAGCAGGGAGGGCTGCAAACAAGAGGACAGACTGTACACCACATATCATCTGAAATTAGGAGATGAGCCTCCCTGTTCAGTTGTAGATTGCAGGGAAAGTATTAAACAGGACCAATGAATCCAGATGCAATTTCGGATTTTGTGTGAGCAAATTACCTATTGATTTCATCCACCAGCCTGAAGGCAGCAAATCCCTGAAGATCCAACTAAACTAGCAAACATATATTATATATCGTGTGAAATGTGCTGAAAATGGACAGAAAGTGAGTGAAAATGTTGCCAAAGTCTATTTTTTTAGAAACCTCACAATTCCTGAAGAACCTATAAAGAAGACATCCTGTGAAGATAAATGGGAAATTTGTGATATTTCCATTTGCTTTGTTTACTCCTATGTAACTTGATTATTTTGTGGCATTAGTGGCATTTATTTTGTAAGTTGAACAACAGGAAATGGGATGAAGAGAGCACGGATTTAAAGGTGCTTTGCATTATAACTACAGGATGGATTTAGAATGGAGTCATTTAAATATATAAATTCAGGATATTGATCTGTTTCTCATGAAAAGTACCCAGCGACAACATTTTTTTCCATAATTGTCTATTTATAAATCTAAAATAAAATTAGCTTAATGAAACAACTTTAGGGTATAACTGAGAACTTTCCTGTATTGGATTTTGTGTAATTTGATAATGATATTATATTGGATGGTGCAAACTCAAGGGGTCAAATATGAACTTCGAGCTTCAAGTTTACGATCATTTTTTTTTTTATGGCAATCCAGTAAAAACTGATTTTTAAAGTTTAAATTTGTGATTTAAGAACATGAAATAACCTTAAATTATATACCAAACTCCATACAAACAGTTATGTTTCTGTATGTAACTGCACATAAATACAGAGGCTACCAATGGCCAATAATTCCTGAATATTTCTAAGTTTATGAAACATGATTTGTTGCCAAAACCAGTTATTTAGTTGACCTACTACAGACTCGGATGTGTGAACGGCTTTGTTCTTTTTAGGACAGAGCAGCTGTATTGTTTTACCGGCAGGAGTGTATGCATATACACACTCACTCAGCAGAACAGGACATCTGAACAAAACACCAACTCCTGGCAGCTTTCTGTGGTGTGGGCTGTTTATTTATGCTGTAGAATGGAAGCTCAATACAGGTCCTTCTCAAAAAATTAGCATATTGTGATAAAGTTCATTATTTTCTATAATGTAATGATGAAAATTTAATATTCATATATTTTAGATTTATTGCACACTAACTGAAATATTTCAGGTCTTTTATTGTCTTATTACGGAGGATTTTGGCATACAGCTCATGAAAACCCAAAATTCCTATCTCACAAAATTAGCATATTTCATCCGACCAATAAAAGAAAAGTGTTTTTAATACAAAAAACCTCAACCTTCAAATAATCATGTACAGTTATGCACTCAATACTTGGTTGGGAATCCTTTTGCAGAAATGACTGCTTCAATGCGGCGTGGCATGGAGGCAATCAGCCTGTGGCACTGCTGAGGTCTTATGGAGGCCCAGGATGCTTCGATAGCGGCCTTTAGCTCATCCAGAGTGTTGGGTCTTGAGTCTCTACGTTCTCTTCACAATATCCCACAGATTCTCTATGGGGTTCAGGTCAGGAGAGTTGGCAGGCCAATTGAGCACAGTGATACCATGGTCAGTAAACCATTTACCAGTGGTTTTGGCACTGTGAGCAGGTGCCAGGTCGTGCTGAAAAATGAAATCTTCATCTCCATAAAGCTTTTCAGCAGATGGAAGCATGAAGTGCTCCAAAATCTCCTAATAGCTAGCTGCATTGACCCTGCCCTTGATAAAACACAGTGGACCAACACCAGCAGCTGACACGGCACCCCAGACCATCACTGACTGTGGGTACTTGACACTGGACTTCTGGCATTTCCTTCTCCCCAGTCTTCCTCCAGACTCTGGCACCTTGATTTCCGAATGACATGCAGAATTTGCTTTCATCCGAAAAAAGTACTTTGGACCACTGAGCAACAGTCCAGTGCTGCTTCTCTGTAGCCCAGGTCAGGCGCTTCTGCCGCTGTTTCTGGTTCAAAAGTGGCTTGACCTGGGGAATGCGGCACCTGTAGCCCATTTCCTGCACACGCCTGTGCACGGTGGCTCTGGATGTTTCTACTCCAGACTCAGTCCACTGCTTCCGCAGGTCCCCCAAGGTCTGGAATCGGCCCTTCTCCACAATCTTCCTCAGGGTCCTGTCACCTCTTCTCGTTGTGCAGCGTTTTCTGCCACACTTTTTCCTTCCCACAGACTTCCCACTGAGGTGCCTTGATACAGCACTCTGGGAACAGCCTATTCGTTCAGATATTTCTTTCTGTGTCTTACCTTCTTGCTTGAGGGTGTCAATAGTGGCCTTCTGGACAGCAGTCAGGTCAGCAGTCTTACCCATGATTGGGGTTTTGAGTGATGAACCAGGCTGGGAGTTTTAAAGGCCTCAGGAATCTTTTGCAGGTGTTTAGAGTTAACTTGTTGATTCAGATGATTAGGTTCATAGCTTGTTTAGAGACCCTTTTAATGATATGCTAATTTTGTGAGATAGGAATTTTGGGTTTTCATGAGCTGTATGCCAAAATCATCCTTATTAAGACAATAAAAGACCTGAAATATTTCAGTTAGTGTGCAATGAATCTAAAACATATGAATGTTAAATTTTCATCATGACATTATGGAAAATAATGAACTTTATCACAATATGCTAATTTTTTGAGAAGGACCTGTACAACATCTGGTGATTAGGTTTATTTTCCTATAATTTTTATTGTGTTACATCAATGCCAAAGGCTGTTTTTCTTCTCTACAGCTTATTAGAACTTTGCTGCATTTTTAAATCTGCCCATTATTTAGTAGGAGGTTCAGTAAACGCTGTGTTCTTTGTTTTTCTTTTTACAGAAAGCATTCCTGGTGTTCCTAGTGTTTTTTCTATCTCTCCTTTCAACCTCCTGGCTGCTCAGATGGCCGCTCATACTAAGTCCGGTTCTGCTGGAGTATTTTTCCTCCCCTTTTTACCCTTTGCGGATGTTACATTTTTGTTGCAAAATGAAGGTCCAATAAACCATAGACATGAAAGTTTGGTGTTAAATATCTTGACAGGCTTACAGAGAGTCCTGACCTCGACCCAATAGAATACCTTTGGGATCCATCTATACCGCTTTTCCATGCAGGGTCACTGGGGGGCTGGTGCCTATATATCCAGCGTTACTGGGCAAGAGGCAGGCAACAACCTCAACAGGTCGCCAGTCCATCACAGTCACGATGGGAGGCTTGGAACAAAGAATGTTATCTAAATAATAGATCTTTAAAATAAATCCATGCCCAGAGTTCAGAGAAGTCCAGCTTGATGTTAAGTGATGCTCTGAGTTGATACGCTGGAAAACTGGCAGCTGGATACGAATTATGCTGACAATAATGCAACTAACTCACAAGGTAAATGTCATTAAAGGAAATAAATGCAACCTTTCATCCAAATGCTTACAGAAAGGCTTGGAGTTTTGTGAAAAATTGTTTTGTTTAAAAGGTGCCACTCTGACATTTTGTGCTGTAAAAGGTATTCATCAGGATATTTTTACAGTCATCTACTGGTGCAGTCTGTTGATGGAGAGTCAGCTTTAATTCTGCTGTGAAGGCTGCTCAGGTTTCCATGAAAATCTCTATAAAAGAAACTATTTTCTAAAGAAAGTCGATATCTTTTCAGAATAACATGTTTACTGCTGACTCTTTGAAAGTTTTGGGGAGATGGAAGAATTTTAGACCCAAAATAATTCAGTCCTCCCTTCTTCTATCCTTCAGAAATGCACCCTGCATCAAAGCCTAAGCTTCCAATGCTCCTTTAAACACAGTAGTTTTTTTGTGCCAACCTGCGTGAGCTTGGTTAAACTTCCTCCATCGACGAATTCACAGCGCAGATCAACAGACTCTGTGGGGTACGCCTCCAACTCTTGCTCCACTCGTACTTTCTGAGCAATGACACCTGCAGCAATAAAAAGAGAGGAAAACCAATTTTTAACCGTTTGAGAAGAAATAGTTGAGTATGAATGTAGAGTATGACCAGAGAAGTAACTTCATTAAAGAGAGTAAATGAAACTGAGTCATCAGTCTCTGATAACAAGCCCTAAGGAGCAACTCAGCCACCTTTCATTAGTTCGAATTCTGCTTATTACAGTAATAAACACCCACAGGGAGCTGGCGCTAGGGGGCGAGCCTACAGGAATGCTAAAGCTGCTTGGTATTTTCATTCTTTAGATGCAAAAGCAGTTCAGCGGAAAGCAAACGCAGCAGGAAAGTCCCCGCCAAGAGAGCAGAGCCGGTCAAACAGACCAGCGTAGGTTCAGAAAGAACAAAAAGGGGAACCGACCTAAACGCTTGAACTGAAAGAAAGGTCAGAAAGATAGAAAGTCAGAGTCAAGCACAGTCTCACTGCACTGCAGGACGACTTGTGCTACAGCTTAAGCAATTTGAGTCCAGAAGCATCATTTGCGACTCTTCTATTGAGAAGAACCACTCCTGATCAAAATCCTAAGACAGGGGAAAAAGTTTTATATAATTTACATTTAGCACTAATTTATTAGAACAAGGTTCCAAGTTTAGCTTCAAAATGCAAAATAAAGAAACAGAAAACAGATACAATATGAGCAGCTGATTAACTTAAACAGGCTGTTCATCAGCTGAAATCCTAAACTAATAGTGTCCAAAAAAGTATCAGGCATAAGTTACCCCACTCAGAATGTGAGGGTTTTCAGTAGGCTAGTAGGAACGTTGTTCCCTGTGGTGATGGTTTCATGAGGACCATGAGATGTTGCAGCAGAGACCCCTCAGCCAACAACTCCACTGGGATTTCTTCATCATGCCAGTATCACTACAAGCCATCAAGAATGACCAGAATACAGAAAATTATATTTTCTTGCTTATTTTACTCTACCCTGTTTGCCAGACAGCAAAGTTTGTGGGGTGGGAGGAGACGTGATCTTTGAACATGCTTCCCGTTTTTTAACCTCTCATTTTGCAGATTTTGTCTTCTGGTTGTTGGGCTTCAGTCAACATCAGAAAGGCCCTAATTCAGGAGTAACTTTTTACTTAAGTTTGAAAAACTAAATAAAAGCAACATTGTCCTCCCAGAAAACTGGTTTGCCTTTATTAAAGTAAATCTAAAATGCTATCAGTGTTTGAATTTAATATTTGCTCCACCAAAGTTCTGGCATATTACCAAAGAAAATTGATGCAGATAATCTAAGCTCAAAATAGAAAAAGGAAACAATGTTCTGCAAATATTCTGTAAAGCTTAAGTACCAACAATCTCATTTAACTGCTTTTTTTCCTGGACCTAAATAAATTCATTCTAATCTGACAGGACTTGTTGCTGGCTTTAAAGAATAGCACATAATTTATTAATTATTTATCATCAGGAAGTTTCTAACTAGCCAAACAAATTGCTGCTGTTGTCCCTTGTTAAGAAATGACACACATTGCAGAGTGTGTGCTTCCTAAGATTAATGGCCAATAATGAACTTGTTATGCTTCAAATAATGAGAGGCAGAAAGAAAGTGACTCAGACAGAAAATGAAAGACAGAAAAACAGAAAGAGAAGAAACAAAAGGGGGAAACAGAAGAGTTGTAATCCTTTATATTTTTGATCCGGTCCAACTGTCTGCCCGCATCTGTGAGAATAAAAGTGACATTTTCTGAGGGGACTTTCATTGTTTGGGGATGACAGTAAACACCTCTTTATGTTCCTCACTTCAGTAACTTATACAGTAAGTGTGGGTGTTTTTTTCTGCTTTACCTACACTTGCTCTTCTCTTAAATGCCATGACCTCATGCAGAGACCCGCCCCAATGCCACCAACCCCCTGCAGACCCAGTATCAAATCCAACCAGGGTCTTTTCTCCTCCAGCTGCCCTCTTAGCCTGCCTCTGGGCCTCTACAGATAAAATTTTTGGTGGGAGCTGGGCCTCTCGCTCTCCCCACACGAAAAGGGGATAAGCGCTTGCTAACTGCTCGCTAACCCCGGGTGGTTCTGCTGAAAAAACCTCTTAGTGTGTAAGGGATTGATTAGGACAATAAGTTACATGCAGCTGCACGGAAGTGAACGGACCGGGGAGGATTTAGGCCGCAAATCAGCTGTAAAACACAACCACACAAACAAAGAAAATAGAAGAAGTGTGCATGTGTGCCTCAGGCAATGCAGGGTTACGCTGGATTTACAGCATTCATGCATCCGTGTGAGTACAAATGTGTGTAAGAATATTTTTTACCATGAAACTATATGCATTCTTAGCGGTGCGGCTACATGCATAAATCAAAGCATCTCTATGTAATGTCGGTAGACAAAATCAACTCAGACACTGAAGCATAGTCTTTACCCTGAGGGGGGCAATAAGGGAACCATTTCCAAGTAATTCAGACAAATACATAAAACACATAAAATCAAATTGTCAGACTTTTTTCTCAGGTTTTACATCAAGAACTACAATTACATCTTTTATATTTCCCCTTTTCTCTTAATTAACTCAACATAAATCCATCCAATCCCATTAAATTGAAGTAAAAATAAACATATGCCAGAAACAAAAGCAGGAATGAACCTTTAGATTATTTGCAATTGTCAAAGATATATTTATAGCAGAAAAATGATAAGAGGAAAAAACCTTCTATAATGTGGGAATAGACAGGGAAATAATGCAGCTTGATATTAAAAATTCAAAAGAATCAAGGAGCAAAAAGTCAGGAAAAGTGTACGAGAAGCTGGAAGGAAAGAAATTACAGAGGCTGATAAATGCAACAGAATAAAATAACAGCCAAAGAGAAACTGAGGAAAAAGATTTATTAATGTAAAGGGGCTAAAGAAATGACTAAGGCAGAGAGAGCCTGTAGGCATTGAAGACTCAGGGGTGGAGAGACAAGAAATACATTTTAAAATGGTCAAAAAGAATACAGAGAAAGAGAAAAAGCAGAATGAGATAAGGATGAAAGGTGCAGAGAACAGATTATTAAGTCCCTTAAACTAAACTCCACAATGACTCAAACAAGATCCGGATGGAGACGTTTTTATTTATTTGTCATACTAAAATATCTCAATAGTTCTTGTTAAGAGGATCCAAACTAATACTTAATTCCTTTGAAACATTATTATCGAATTAAAAACACATTTGCCGAACATTTTTTTGGGTGGATGGAAAATGGGTAAAAATACAAAGTCAGTGGTTGGTGGGTGTGAAGGGTTCAACAGGTGCAAATGTTGTGGTAGTAGAGATCTGCATGAAATGGCTGTGCAGAGAGTAGCTGAAACACCAGCTACTAAATATTTCAACATTCAAAGCAACGTAGAAATGCTACAAAGCCACAGAACAAAAAGTACATCTGTGCTGACATACTATTTATTATGAGCCAACATATCCATCCATCCAGATCAGGTCACAAGGGAAACAGGTCTAAGAAGGAAACCCAGAGATCTCTGTCCATCTCATTCATGGGAATCCCAAGGTGGTTTAAGATAAGATTAACAGATAGGATGCATCTTCCATCCAGTGAGTACTGAGTATACCCTGGATTCTCCTCCCACTTGGACGTGGCACCTTTCAGCTCCACTGTGACAGAGCGCCTGGCCTCATCTCTAAGGCCAATTCCATCCACCCTATGTGGATCAGGCTAATTTTGGCCACTTCTACCTGGTATCTCCTTCTTTCAGACACGACCGATATCTCACCACCATAGGTGAGAGTTGAAACACCTTTGGGCTCAGGTTTCTTCACTACAACGGGCCAGAATTTGGTGCTCATGGCTGCCAAAGCCTCTCCTTCCTCTTTCTCTCAGTCACAAACCAGTAGCTGCAGCCAGTCATTTAATTCAGCTCTAACTGGAGATGTTTCAACAAAGGCAATTATTGGTTGAAAGATCTTTGTCAAATGAAATCATATTTATTCACTGGCTGCCTTTATGCTTTTTAGAAAGAAGGCTAAGCATATGCACAGCAAGCTGTTGGGGAAATTGGTGTCAATGCACCTCAATAAACCTTATCTATTCTATCTTTTCCATTATAACCCCAATGATCCGACAATTTGCCACCTATTCTACTGTTGCACGTTGCAGCTTCAGATACACGTAATGGAAAGTCGAAGAGGGTAGGCGGTTAAATGAATGGCCATACTCTGCCTGCCTCCCAACGCTCCGGAGAGATGAATCACAGTTAATTGACATTTAGAGGCTTGTGGCATTTGCCTGTTTATGCGGCGCTTCCCTGTGCAGTGTAAACAGGAGGAATATGCTGATGGGGTACTCACTCATCCACATTAACATCCAAATCTCATACTAATAGAAGGCAATGATGCACAGCTGTTTTGTTTTGGAGGGGTTTTTTTCCCCCCCGTCAGCCTGTCATGATGTCAGTTATGTCAGCTTTTATCTGGGTGATTTCCAGCAGCTGTCAAATGACAGAATGGAAGAGATTTATGCACTTTAACAGCCCAAACTAGAGCTACTGCATGGAAAACTGCAACGTTACATGCATCTAAATGGGCCCTAAATTTGAAAGAATTTAAATGTGTTCCTCCTCTAAGTAAATACATTGAATTTGGGGAAAAAAACTCCATCCAGGGACTGAGTGCTCAAATATTTCTTCAAATAATATATTCTCTGCTTTTGCTTCATGGATTGTGCTGTTCAGCTAGAACTATCTCCACAAAATACCCCAAAGGTGTTATGTGGGATTCCATTCAGACAACATACTTGGCCAGATTTTTCTCTCTTCAGAAACTCTTGTGTGAAATTTGGCAGGGTGCAGTATTCCTCTTCTGCCAAGCTTATGCGGAAACATTTAGGAGTTATCATTCTCGTGTAGCTGCAGGCCTTCGCGGTGCCATGGATACGGTGCAAAGTATCATCTCTTTAACACATTTTTTATTCATGTAGTCCCACAGTATAACACTCCCACCTCTTTTCCTGAAAGATTGTGACTGGATTTCATAATTTTGAACAAAACTATTTCAATAACATTTACCTGGCTGGCATTACTGTTATTAAAGGTCCTAAAGAGGAAGAGAGGCATCGGCTAAGAGAAGGTGAGCTTATGAAGCCCTCAGGGTTCAGAAATGTTTGCATGTTCAGGAGTTTCACTTAAAAAAAAAACAATACTTCTGTGTCTGTTTAAATTTCTGGATGCGTTTCTATCCATGTCAAGACCATCGATTGGATTTATTGTTTCCTTTGGCAATTCTTTTAATGTGAACCCACAAAAAGCCCAAACTCAAAATGAGCTTAAAGTAAGTTCTTGTGTTCTTACATCTTCAACAATAATTTCTTTTTGGTGACTGAATACTACAAACAAACTACAAACTACAAACAAGACATAGCTTTTGTTTAACAATGTTTTTCTTCCATAAAGTGCAGATTTAATGAGTCCACAGCTCATAGTTGTCCAATCAGCAAATTCTTCCACCTGAGCTGTGGATCTTTGCAGCTCTTCTGGAGCTACAGTTCAGAGAAGCAGCCTCTTGGCTCCTTCTTGGCCTGACAGTTCAGATGGACCGCCATATCTTTGAAGGTGTGAGTTGGGCCAAACGCTCATGTTCAGATGATGGATTGAATAGAGCCATAACCAAAGCCCTGTGAGATGTTCAAAGCTTGGGATGTTGTTTTAGAACCTAACCCTGATTTACACTGAGCCAGAACCTTCTTCCTGACATGTCTACTGTGTTCCGAAGACATCGGTCTGTTTGTAATTCACCTATATAAGGAGTTTCACTTAGTGATGGAGTTACTGAAATAGAAGAGCATTTACAATAATATTTTTTAATTTAAATACATTTATTATATTTTGTTTAGTTCTTAGTTATGGAAAACTGTCTATCACAAAATCCCAATAAAATGCATTAAAGTTTATGATTATGTGACAAAATCCCAAAAAGTTCAACTTTTGCAAGATACTGCAGGTTGAAGATGTTCAAGATGGGCAACACTTGTTTTCCTAAGACAGACATTTTTTTGGTCACTATTACACTTGAAAATTAGGTGGTAGTTGGTTCTTCAACTAAAAGAAAATACATTTTAGTGATGGGATTGGCTACTTTCCACCCCATCACATTTCTGTGTTCATCCAGGAGTAAAACAGCTTGTGCCTCAACAGAAACGACAGGTACACGGAGGTTAGCTGTGCAATTATTTGACTCCATCATATCTCTATCCAGCAGCTTTTTACCAGTCAGGTGTAACTGCAGGCTGAGGGCCGTCGTGGCATCTTTAAACCGAGAAACAGCTGTCGAGAGCATTGGGCAATCAAGTTTAAACGGAGCTCCAGGCCATCAATATGAGTGTGCTATTACAAGGCATGGAGAAAATTTCAGTTGCAGCTCCCAGATGTTGTATGGCTCATCTTTATGAGAACAAAAGCATTTTCAGGTGAAATCAGAGTGATAGTAGGGGGGATAAAGTGAAGATTCAGGTGGCAAATATTTCTCCAGGAAGAGGCTCTGTTGATTATGTCTGACCTTCACACACAGGAAGTCATTTAATCCATTTTCAATGCAAAAAAATGCCTTTACAGGATTAACGTTTTATGCACGTATTATATTTTCATATTTGGATTTAATCCAGGAAACAAGAGGCACAAAAGGCCACAATGTATTGATGTAATCTACACAAGGAATAGGCTACAAACACACTAACATCCATTCAAATCTCCCATTAATCACAACCAGATAACTGTTCAAAGGTGACATGAATTAGAAAGAAAGAGCTGCAGGACAGCTGGTGTCGAGCGACTGTCTCATCTACCCCACACCGCAAAGATGAATTACCGGTAATTGGCATTTGACAGCACATAATCATCGCATTTTGCCACGGCTCTTACAGGAACAGGCCACTGATCAACAATGAGGTGGAGGGAAGGAAAGAGGAGATTAGTTGTCATGATGATGGCTTTGGTTTGTGATGAAAAAAAAAAGATTTGCCTTCACTGGCAAACAAAGCTCCTGGCATCTGTAAATATGTGAGGATTTTAGTTGCTTTTTTTAATATCCACAATGATGCTAATGGAGCTCAAATTAAGCCCAATAACCATCATTCAAACCAATTTAACAAAAGCAAAGAATTGTCAATGTCTTGGATTCTGTGTTAAATGAATTCAGCTTTGAAACCTCAAACCACAGTTATTGATGCTTGGTTTTATTATTTTTAATTGAGGTGAGTAAAGTGGTCTTTATATAACAAATGTATTCCAAGTAAATGCTTACACCTATTAGATACGCATTATTCAAGCAAAACCATAATAATCATGTTAGTCTTTTGTTGTTTTCTTAGATTTAAAGTAGTGATATTGGAGAGTCAAATCCTTTTATTAGCATTTTTTAAAGATGGAAAATTTCTTCCCAAACTGTGAATGCTTCATTCTCACAGAACACAGACAGGTTGAATAACTATAATAAAACCTAGAATTAGTGCCTCTGCTAACTCCTCATCGACATGTCAAACGCCAGGTTTATCCTGCAAAGCAGTTTCTCCCAAAAAAAAAACCTTATTATAATTTCCAGGAAAAATCCTTTTCAACCTCAGATTAATTCAGAAGAAAATTGCATAAAAGTGCTCTAAAAGCCAGAACATCAAATGAGGGAATATTGTATAGAAGAACAATGCTTTATCCTCTGTAAGACCTCCACAAATTAGGAGGAGATGGTGTCTCAAAGAACAAAAAGTTCAGATATTGGATCTGTGGTCACGAAACATCCCATCTGAGCACCACTATGCATTCAGACGAGATGTTCTGCATACCTTGGTCAGAACCAGTAGTTATTGAGCGAATGCAGCCTTCTTATCTCAAGCCAGTCTGCCCATTTTCCACTGAGATGAAAAATTTACTTTCATACAACTACTTTTCTCTAGCCAGTGTCCTGCATGGACATCAGAGAGGCTGTCCACCACTTGTACTAGCTGTCCTTGCATCTCCCCAACCCTAACCCCACCCCCCTGTCTCCCAGGGTAATCTCCTATGATGTTTACACCCAATGAGGAATACATGGGAATTACATTTTAAAGAGAAAATTGCAAACAGTCGTCCCAGTGGGAAGAATCGCATGCAATCGCTGTGGCTTCATTGTTAAATATAGAGTGTGATTGTGTCCCTGGTGTGACTTTAAATGTTCTTTTATGAGCTACCTCTGCAATGGAAAAAATACAAGGAATAAAAGATGCAACTGAAATGATACAAGAGACTTCGGGTATATAAAAGGCAGATGGTGATACATATCTTTCATGGGTTCTACTGGAGTAAGACCTTCAGTTGGGAATTTAAAATGACCATGTGCTTCGTGATGAGTAGGCAGAAGATGTGCAGTTCAGCTGAATGTTAGAAAATACAGAGCACACCAGCATCAAACAGACTCCTGTTAGGATGTGTCATCAGTGCAGAACGGACAGAAATATTCACGGGGTTATGTTCCCCAGTAGTGCTGGAGCACTTAAAAGCAAATTTGAGACAACTTTCTGAAGTTCTTGCACAAATATTTATTCTACAAGGCAATAAACTTTGAAGTGAGAGGCTTTTGACCAAGAAACAAGACCCAGCTCCAAAAGTGAAACCTTCAGGCTGGATTGAAATTTCAGCTCTCCACATAGTTAACCCAAATGCATCTGAGAGAAAGTTATGATCAGAGGAGACAAAGATAAGGCTATTTGGCCACAATGACAAGTAGTATGATAGGATGTGTCATGATCAGGCTTTCAAACCTGAAAAAAAAAAAAACTGTACCAACTGTTAGGCATGGTATTGGCAGTGTCATGCTGTGGGGCTGTATTATTATTATCAGTACTGGGGCAAGTACATTATTCAACCTTATCTCCAACTAACAGATAGATAGTTGAAACTTGAAAAAAAGGGTGGAGATTCCAAACACACATGAAAACTAAATGGAGGTAAGCTTACAACACTTTAAGAAAGGCCTTCCCAAATCTCAGACCTCTATTGTGTCCAAAATTTAAGCTTTGATTTAACTTAGCCTGCTGAGCCAGGAAGAGATGGAATATCCAGCCAGTATGGGACCAGACATGTCTTCATGACATGCAGTGCAGGTGTGACTTGGTAAGGGGGATTATCGAAGTATTTGTGGCAGAATCATGCCGTGGGGCTGCTTCACTGCCAATCATGGCTGGGTTTATGCATATATTTGAGTCTCTGTATGACTTTGCCCTTAGTGGATTAGAAAACCTAAAACATGTGCATCAACCTTTTGTTTTAAGAACTGAAGTTGAAAAAAAAAATGTTAAGACAAATGACTTAAAGCTCAAAAGATATGACAGTCCTAACATGAATCACTGCTCTGCGTCTGTGTCTCATCCCTGCATAACTGCTGCTTTCCTTATTTTATGTCACTAATGACAGTATGTCAGAGTGAATCTTGCTCTGACATACTGCAGAACAGGTAGTCTCACACGGTCATAACTCACTGAAGTCGATTGCAGCACTGGTGAACCTGCACACCTCACGAGCCGGATGAGTTCATCATGCAGCAGGGAGCAGCAAAGGACAATGTTTTCAAAAGAAAATCTCCTAAAATGCAATAAATATAATGGAGGAGCTGTTTTATCCTGCATGCAGCTCTACAACAAAGGCTTTTGAAGCTCAGTTCTTTAAGCTTGGTCCATTACAAACACGTAGCAGTTTCATCATGTTTTTCTTGCTGTGTTACTTTTAAAGCTTGCAGAAATGCAGAGAGGTTCAGAGTGAGAAGTTGATGGTTTACGTCCAGAGGATTTTCTCACAAAGCAGAATTCCTGAGTTAACTGCATGTCTTTGATGAGAGAAACCCAGAACATCCTTCAAAGCTGGAACATGGTCTGATGTTTAAAAAAAGAGCTGCACTGGGTATTAAACAGAGCCCAGGTAACTTTGAAAGCCCGTCTTTCAGAAAGGGGCCCCTGCAAAGCCTTGAATTATGCCTCACAGCAACAAATTCAAAACTTGATGAATTTGCTGGATTTTTTTCCAGTAATTTTCTCCCAGTTGTTGATGTTTTGAACGGTATAAACTCGACGTGTCCTAGCTGAGACAGATTTTTAGATAAACTAAAATCAAAGATAAAAGTGCAGCTCTGGAGGTTTGCATCTTTTTTCAGCTTTTCTTAAGCTGAATGCATCAGAAGGAGGGCAGCAAAGCCTCATCTCTGAGATTCACTTCCACCTTCAACAGAAAGACCTCCAGCTGAGAAGCTGAGGTAAAGAACAGGTGCTTAAATATTTCTGAATCCAATTTTTACTTTGCAGCCGCAGAGCTTCTGTGCTCCATGCAAACAAGACAAAACCCTGCGCTTTAAAAATGCCAAAGCACAAGAGGAAAACCAAATATCCATGAAAATAAATGTAAAGTTTGAATACGTAGCACATTTAGGCAGAAATGGTTGCTTTCTTTGTTAAAAAGAGGGGGAAATGGTTGAAGGAGGAGAGCATGAAGCTGTCAGCGCAGCACCCTTAAAAAACAAAGAATCCCCACCACTCCAACATTTTGTTAGTTTTCTTTTCACATGCAACCGTTTCTATTAATGTCCGTGCTTTGTTGATCTCAGCTCTGCCGTGCACTTCAAATATCTCGATGTGTTTCAACTCCTCGACACACTTAGGCTGCTCCAGAGATCAAAGGCTAGAGAGAAAGGAATCATACAGAAAAAAGACACGAGAAAGGATCAAGATGGAAGAGATGAAGATGTGAACAAATTAGATGGTTATCTAATTTTGGTGAAAAGGACAAGCAGAGAGAAAGTGACATCTGGGGCGTAAAATATGAGGGAGATATTCTGAAAATTCAAAGAGGGAGTTCGCATTTGATTTTTTTAGTGTTACTAAGTTAAAGTGATCTAATTGAAGACATTTGTTGCAACAATTTCTCTTAATGTTCTGGCAAAGCTTTACATAGAGCATAATGTCTTCTTGCTCAGCTCCACAAAGGACTGACTTGATGTGATTTGACAGCAAAACGACAACTGTGTCGTTAATGTTGTGACAGTCTGACACCGGAGGCCGAAACCCAAAACACAGACGATGCCGTTGATGATCTTTCAAACCAGTGACAATGTGTTCATACTGTTGCTTTGTTTAACCCATTCAGACCCGATTAAATATTAGTCTGATGTGACCTGTGTTGCTTCATCCAAACAATTTAACATGGTCACTTTCTGCTCTTTCATCTCTCCAATTTAAGATAAATGACCAAATCAATGAATTCGGGTGTTCCAATCAGTTCCATTGCTGCAGGTGTAGAAAGGCTGGGGTGGAGAAATTTGACTGGTCTGCACAGAGTGCTGAGCTCAACCTTCTTTCCACTGTTACTATTGCGGGCAACAGTGGGTCCATCAACTTATTGGACCTTATAGATTAAGAATAAGATGTCCTAAACGTTCATGCAATGTAAAATTAGACAGACAAATACTTTTGGGAATATAGTGTATAACAAAATCTGGTCTTTACCAGATCTTTAGATAACTATAATTGTTTAATGATCAGTATTTAAAAAGGCTAAGGCAAAACGCAGAGGTGAAGTGTGAAAATCTAACTTTATTCTTATTCCTATAGGATTTAATAGACAATAGCAGCCAGGTGCTGCTCATCAAAAGCACTTGATTGTTTGACCTTTGAGATGCACCAATCAGGCTCTTCCTGATCCATACCGGCTTCCAGTTTTATTTGATGTCTGACATGCTAAATTAGATTTATTATATTAACCTAAGCACGATAAAACAAGAAGAATGTACTGCAGTTTCTTTGTTAGAGGTAGTATTTCTGAATAAAACAGGAAAAAGTGACATCTGGAGGTGTCACATCTGGAGGTGATGCATTTCCTCAAGGAAAGATTTGTAAATAAATGCACAATTATTGTTTTTTTTTTATTTGCTGCATTTATCAAATAGGAAAAAAAAGATTCCTTTTTTTTTATAATTGTTGATTACCAATTAGCACCAGTTCAGGTAAAGCTGGCAGATTCTAATATCCGTCTGGATCAATTGGTGCGTGTGTAGTGACCACCTCTAGAAAAAGACAGGTGTTTTGTCATGTTCTGTTCTAAAGCTGTCAATCTGGGATGGATTATATTAACAGTTCTATGTGAAGTCCATCATCCTACAAAAAAGAAAGATTCACAGGTGGAAAACATTTAAGACAGCTGCTAATTTTCCCAGGAGAGAATCTCCTAGTAAATCCACACAGTGGTCAGTGAGAAATTACAAAAACTCCAAGAGAGCCCAAAACCACAGAACCTCTGGAACAATGTCCTCAGGACAGATGGAACCCAATTGGAGCTGTTTGGGCACGACAAAAAATATCACCACAAACAAAGCACAGTGGTGCAAGGATGATGATTTGGGCTTGTTCTGCACAACCTGAGCACCTTGCAGTCATTCAGTCGACATTTATCAGTCAAACATGAAATGCTCGGGTGGAACCTTAAGAGAGCTGAGCAAGAAATAAATCCATTTATGTAGATTTTTTAGTTAAAGCTCCTTCATACCAACAGCTTTTTTATTAAATAAATAATAAAATGATGTAATACCCTTGTTTTGTTGTCCTGGTCTCTATTCTTGCCTGTTTTCCTCTAAGAATGCATTCTTATATCCAGTGCTGAGCAGTTCTTGTTAATGGCTCCATCAGCACCATCTACAAGCAGGTACATTCTGCTGCTCTTTGAGAAGCCCATTAGTGAGATTATGCAGACATCTGAACTTGAGCTGTACAACCAGCTGTCAAACTCTCATCTAGCACACTAAGAAAATAACTCATTCATGTTGTTGTATTATCTTCCACATATTCTGTGTATGGCTAGAAACCAGCATTATGTCAGAAACAACTTTAGTGTGCTGGTCTCAATTCTTCATCATGTCATATTTAATGATTATATGAGTTATTATCTCCATCTTACAACTTGCTCTTTAAAAGTTGGAAAATGTACAATGTTAACATTGATTTCTCTTTACCTGTTAATAGAAACACCAAAGTCATCCACATGAATATCCTCTGAATCATTAAAATGCAGAAAGAAGCCAAGATGATGAAGACTCAAACAAGAAAATCCCCGAAAAATTCAGAAACTCTTTCGATCGGGTGTCACAGATTAGATCGGCCCTTAATTTTCCTCAGCATCATTGTGTGACTCAGGGCTGCAGTACTGGCTGAAATGCAGAACTGCTGTGACAGAAGGGGGTGAAATTCAACAATAGTGGTGGATTTGGCTCATTTCATTTCAAAGCGACATGGGTCCAGTTTAACAAGCGCTCCTTAGCAAAAAAACCCAAGATGAGAGTAATGTGGCCAGCCAAGCACTGAGTCCTAATTACTAATCATTTCTGCCAGAGTGAGAGGCAAGTGGCAAATAACAGGATTACAGAGCTGAACACAAATTAATAAGAGGAGGTCAGGTGATGAATAATAGTGATCCAGATCTGGTTTGGGCCAGATAATGGGTCCCAAGTGTCCATAATCGCAAAAAAAGACTCTAAACGGCAGCATGCAGATTCTGGGCACAGAATACGCAACAGAAAGGCTGGATTCCTCATTTATTTCAGCCAATTACAACAACAGACACAAGAAACGTAGCTTACATGTTACAAGGAACAGAATCATTCTTTCTGATAGCATTACCAGGTAGCAGCTAAAAGGAAATGAATTGAATGAGCCAATACGTCTGTTACAACAGAAAACCCTGTCAAAGTTTTTAAATTAGATGAGACCATTTCATTGCAGTTTCTTTTAAAACTGCACCAAAGTAGGAGCTAAAAGAAACAACCCAAAGCCCTCAAAACCCAGTATTACTCATTGGTGAATGAATTAGGTACACCTGTTTAATTGCTCATTAACATTAACAGCAAATCAGTCGATCACACAGCAGCAACCCAATGCATTTAGCCATTTAGACATGGTTAAGATGACTTGCTGTAGTTCAAATTGAGAATCAGAATGGGGAGGAAAGGTCATCTAGGTAATTTTGAACTTTTCCTTTGCATGTGTTCAGATTTTAGTTCTGACATTCAGGTAGCAGGATGGATCCATTCTGCTTTATATAAATGGTTCAGGCTGGAGGTGATGGTGGTGTAAGGGTGTGAGGAATATTTTGTTTGTACACTTTGGGCCTCTTACGTAGAACGTGGCTGTAAAATGATCCTAATAGATACTGAATAATGTTACCAGCCATATCCACCCCATCTCGTGCCAGTTAATTCTTGCAGGACAATGCACCATGTCACAAAGCTCCAATCATCTCTAACAGCTTTCTTGAACATGACAATGAGTTCACTGGAGTACAGTGGCCTCCAAAATCCCCATCCCTAATCCAAACACTTTGTACCTCCTGTTGCCAACAATCCTATAGCATTTCACAAAGCTGGAACACAGAGAGAGGGTTCTTTGACCTTTTCTCTTTCAGAGTTTGTCTGGATTCATGTTGTCTTTTCTTCAGCTAAGCCCAGAGGTTTTCTCAGTCCCAAGGATTTAGCCCTGGGGACTGAAATGATCATAGAAGGTTTATTGTGAGCCAATGTTTTTGTCAAGTGAATCAATGTTTTTGATCATTATCCTGCCCAAGGACCTACTGTTGATCTATTTTTGGTCCCCCAGCAAAGTTCTAACAGATTTTTATTCAAACTGTCGAGGTCCAGGATGACATAGGCTTTAACAATGTCCCCAGGCCCACAGAATCACAGGTCCTGCACCATACCAAGTACTGTGAGAGATGAGCCTTTCTACACATTCATCCTTACAGGTCCTGTGAAAGTCCCTGTAGAGTTTAACCAATTCCACATGTTTACGGTTGAGATAGAAGGAAAAATATAGTATATAATAAAATATAATATATAATATCCATGATTTGAGGTCAGAGCGGTCCCGGCATCCTTCCAAGCAGACTGAATCACTCTTAACACACCGCAAACATGAATATCTCATAAGGTTATTTTAAGAGCCATCACGATTATCAGGGCAGATTAGAAGGAGATGATCGGGTCAAAAATCGGCATAAAAATCCTGCCATGTGAACCAGGCATAAGGCAAATAGGCTTCTTTGTCACGTCACAATATCCTAGAGAAATAGTCCTTAATTACTTCTCAAGTTGGACTAGAATTTCCTGGCATCTCTGGTCAACCTGAAAACTTATTAAAAAAGAGTGATTTTAAGTATCAATGTAATGGTTTATGGTTACATGTTTACCAGGGGAATTTCCAAATCTGAACATGGAAGTGTATAAAAAAAGCCATAGATAACGTGTTGAAATATGACTGTACATGCTGGTTAAACTGAAGCATTCAGGTAAACATTGTTTGACCCCAAACAAACAGAAAAGCAGACAGAAACATTTGCCACTGGAAGGAAAAGTTACAGTAAACACCACAAGTAAATAGAGATGAGCCGAATAACATTGAGATAAGAAGATGGGAGCGGAGAATAGCTTTGAGCAAAAGTCAGATGGAACAAAAACACAGATGAGAACAAAACAGTAGCCCGATGAAAATTCATGTGAGGAAGAGCCAGATAGGAAACAAATAAGAAAAGAAGAGTCTGGACCTTTTTTTGGTTAAAAAGGGAAGATAAATGAGAAGAAATTGATTCAAGTCTGGAAGGGGAGGGAGAGAGGATAGAACACTGTGTACCGGGACATTATTGTCTGAAATTACACAGGACACAATCTCTCCTCACTTCCCGATACAATTCAATTCAAACCAAGAATTATTTGTCTCACCCTAAATTCACATAATGAAACCTTTTCTCTCCCTGCGCTCAGATGACAGCTCTGCCACATTAGGAATGTGAACATCCATTTGTGGTGTTTGTGTGTGAGGGTGTGTGTGAGCCCTCTCCAAATCTATTATCTCTGCAGGTATCCGGATCACATCTAAGGGTCGCGCAGAGTGACCCATCACTGCTGCCGCAGCCTGGTTTCTTGTTGTGTGTGTGTGTGTGTGTGTGTGTGTGTGTGGTTGATCTCTGGCCGTCCTTGCTATGCCCCTGTCTTACCTTCTCTCTGGTGTAAACACACATACAGAACACACACACGCACAGAGCAGCCTGTGCTGGCAATAAAACACACACACTTGCAGACATCCAGTGAGAGCCTCCAGCTGTTTCCAGTCTCTCTCCTGTCCATCTAACAGACACTAAGCAGACTGATCTCCTCAACCCAAGCCATCAAAGTTCCCCCCCACCCCCACCCACCCTCGGACAAACTCCTTCCCCCTCTTCTTTACTTAACCTCTTTATCTTGATTTCTTGTCATCCAACTGCCATCCCGTCTCTGTTTTGTGTCTCCCTCTTTCTCCTGACTTCACTCGACATTTTTGTCCATTTCCTTCCCCTCCTGGAGTCCATGAGTCATCCTGACTTCCTGAAACATGCAGCTGACCAGGAACAGCATTAAAACCACCTGCCTAACACGGAGCAAGTCCTCCATCAGGCTGTTCAAAGTCTGTAATAACTCTGCAGGGATCCCTTTTTTTAGAACATAATGGGTGAAGCAGCCAAAACTATAAAAGTTGGAGGCGGTGCTGCCATGCAGTCAATTCTCGTTTATACATATGCAACAAATTAGAGCAGCATGCTATGAGCTGGTGTCCAGATAAACACCTTTAACTCTGGTCGTACTTATTTGTTTTGCAGGATCAGAGAACCAGGATTATTCTTTACCAGTTATTACTGAAACAAAGTTTTTGTTTTTTGTAGCAGCGAAAAAAAAAAAAAAAGGTTAATCTTTCTTTCATACAAATATTGTTCAAATCTCACATAACAGTTTCTTAGAAAGCCATTTGCCCAAACATCATCCCGCCTCTCGTCTCTTCCAGTTAAACCTTTGTAATCAACGTCCATCTTTATTGTTAACACATTATTATTTAACTAGCAATATGTAAGTACTGAAATGCTACTTAGCACAGAGCTTGTGGAGAATGTATTTCAGACTGAATTTACATGTGTTTTGATGCTCTTGTGTTTAAGCTTTATTTAGCTAGTATTATCTCTGGATTGGTGTTAACATTAGCTTCACTTGTCTGATTGGGTGAAAATGTTCTCAAGTTATATTTTACAGTATGACACATTTACCCGAACGGTAAAAACAGCCACATTAGTCTGTGAGAGTATTTTTTATTATATATGTTTTGACAACCATTACAAGACAAATCCTAATGACTGCTTATCACTGCAGAGATAATGCAGTTTTCCAGATTCAGAGGACCAAGGTCTCCTTGTTTCAGGGCCTGAATACATGAAACATCTTCCGTTTTCGGCACAAGAAGTTAGTCTCTTGGAATACTTAACAAATCCCATCCATCTTTTATGCGTTTAGAGCAGTTAACGGCCTTCTCATCTCTGATTATATTAAGTATTTTTGATTGAATTGAATTAGGAGATTGGCTGTAGGGCCAACAAATTGGGATGAACACTGCTTTCTGTCCCCTAGTTTCACGTGCACCTCTATGATGAGGCTGTGCAGAAATCAATCTACTGTGCATCTAAAAGTTCTACAGGTAAAAATACTACAATTATCTGTAAAAGCAACCTGGTTCTTGACAGAAAAACCCCAAAAGGATCTAATGGATGGTTTCCTCAGGTGTTTCTGGTTAACTCTCTACACTGTATTTCATCATTTACCTCAGTCTTGCTGTTCACTACCCTCGTTCACTTGGACAACTCACTGGGCCACTTATTATCCGTCTGCTGGCCTCTTGACTCCCTCAATGTGTCACCATATTCAGCTGCCAGTTTGACAGTCTTATCAGCCTCAGGGCAGACAAGCTAAACTGCTGCAGTGGGTGGCAGAGCTACCGCCCCATTTCTGCTTTCCCAGGAAATCAGACTCCACATACACGACACAAACTATATTTTACAACTGCTACAATAACTAATACAATGTTCCTGTGACTTAACAATGATGAATCTTTGCAGCCAGATTTGAAAAGCAAAGGAAAAACAAAAATTATGAAGTCTGTTTTCTATTTATGTAGCAATTGTTTGCCCTAACCTTCCTTTAGGCACGTCAGACTCTGCCTCTCCTTCTTTCTTCAGCACACTACTCCTTATTTTCCTCCCCATTTTCTCTTTTGTCTCTGGTTTTCCCTCCATCGTCCACATTCTGGCAAGGTCAGCCTCCCACTCTCCTCTTCTCTCAACTACCCTTCTGTCCCAGTAATACTCTCCTTCTCCCACTCTGTCCTTTCATCTACATCATTTTGGATGTTCCTCCATCTCGTGCCCCTTACTTCATTTTTCCTTCGCTTTCATCCGTCGTCAGATGCAGTGGGCTACTGCATGGTTGACTTTCCTCAGAGGCTGCTTTTTACAATATCTCCCCCTCTTCAAGTCCTCTGACTTGCTCTGAAGTTTCTCTGAAGAGCAATCACCCACATGCTTCTATTTTTTTTTTTTAAATGCCCTTGATAAATGTCTATGTGTAAAAAGCCAGAGGAATGTGCCATTTATGTGCAACACAAATTCCTCTATATGCTTTTGTTATGGTATAAACTATCGTCAGTTTCTCTGACCTTCGCTGCTTTTATACTTCACTTCTTCAACTAAGTGCTAATGTCAGAATTCAAATCATGCAAATCAGTTTATTCATCACCCACAGGATAAAACACAAAAACATTAAGTTCTAAGCGTTTTTTGGTACTATGCTTTTACTAATTATAAAAAAAGAAAACATAGCAATTTCTGCTTGTGAATGACAGAATATCAGAATTAAAGATGATTATAATGAACAACTTAACTGAATGAAGGTATTACCATGCATAATCATACACTCTTGACTAAATTTGAAGATTAGGAGGCTGAGAAACTGTTTGAGACTTTACTTTGCTTGTAGGCAAAATTAAGGTGGTCCAGAAGTGGTGAGCCCATGAGGGCTGGGCCAACTGAGCCTGCTAATGCTGCATGCAACCTTAGTCTGTGCCAGAGAAATTAGAAACAGGAGGTAAAACCACAAAGATTAATCCCACCTAAAAGATTTGTGGTTGGGTCTAGACTCAAATGCACTAAAGAGCTAAACTAATTGTGCCTGCTGATGTTAAAATTAGCACTTCAAAAGTTAGCATGCTAACTTGTGCCAAAGAACGTTTTTCTAAAGCCAGCAAGATTAGTCACACACCCGAGTTTCAGTTTCATGTAACAGACTCTACACTACTTAAGCCTGAACTAACTGAGCATCCAAATGATAAGGGGTAGCTCTTTTAAAGTTAGGATGATAATTACAGCTGTGCAAGAGCATTTTCAGAGATTGGGAGCCTTTGTACCCACCATGTTTGTGGCACTTTTAAGATGTAAAAGAACTTGATGCACCAAAGCCTTAGCAAAGTGCTAACATTAGCATGCTAAATCTGCCAGAGTTTGATGAGTTTAGGAATAGAGAAAATTACAAGGAAAACCATGACGGCCATTAAACTTTCACTGTTAAGTGTAGGAATACATTTAATTCAAAAAGGAATACACATTCCAACATTTGTGCTCTGAATTATTAGAACAAATGCTACATTCAGTTTCGCCATGCAGTTCACTCATTTATCATACAGACCTTAAGGTGAACATGGGCAAAGGATGTTAGGATTTCAGCGTAGATTGGTGCTTCCTGTTTAAACTTAAAAAAACAAACAAGAAAAGGTGATTTCTGCATCAAATGTATTGAGTTTAAATAGTTTATTGAACAGTTATTGCACATCTGTAGAGAGATACTAAAGATTAATGCTACAGTTCAACCTCTACAGCCATTTGATGCTTTTAAAATCAATTATGCTTTGAAATTACTTCAAGCGTAAATTTCCATCTAAACAGTCTTCTTTTGGTAAACACCATTACTTGGGGTTGCATTTGTTTTGACTGAATCCCATTTGACTCCTTCCCCCTCACTCTGAACCCTAACCCTACAATTTTGTGGCATTTTGGGGTGTCAGGCATCTCTGTGGTTTTGGAGGTAGGTTAAAAACATGAGCCCGGACTTGTTCAGAGAAATCCATAGGGTTTTTCTCCTTTGAGTGCAAAAAAGCCTAACAAACAGCTTCGTATTCATGCTGACCATACAGATAAATTAATAACACCAAATTTAAACTCTTATCATGTGAACCATGTGTCTTACCATGAGTACCTCAAGTCTCTGGATGTTGTGGGGCTGTCATGGTTGACACGCCTCTTCAACATTGCGTGGCGGTCAGGGACAGTTCCTCTGGGCTGGCAGACCGGAGGGTGTGTTCCAACTACAGGGGGATCACACTCCTCAGCCTCCCTGGTAAGGCCTATGCCAGGGTATTGGAGATGAGAGTCCGGCCGATAGTCAAACCTCGGCTTCAAGAGGAGCAGTGTGGTTTTCGTCCCGGCCGTGGAACATTGGACCAGCTCTATACCCTCTACAGGGTACTCGAGGGTTCATGGGAGTTTGCCCAACCGGTCCACATGTGTTTTGTGGACCTGGAGAAAGCATTTGACTGTGTCCCTCGTGGTGCCCTGTGGGGGGTGCTCCAGGAGTATGGAATTGGCGGCCCTTTATTAGGGACCATCCGGTCCCTGTACAAGCGGAGCAGGAGTTTGGTCCGCATTGCCAGCACTAAGTCGGACCTGTTCCCGGTGCATGTTGGACTCCGGCAGGGCTGCCCTTTGTCACCGGTCCTGTTCATAACTTTTGTGGACAGGATTTCTAGACGCAGCCAAGGGCCGGAGGGGGTCTGGTTTGGGGACCAGTGGATTTCGTCTCTTCTTTTTGCAGATGACGTGGTCCTGCTGGCCCCCTCTAGCCAAGACCTACAGCATGCGCTGTGGCGGTTCGCAGCCGAGTGTGAAGCGGCTGGGATGAAGATCAGCTCCTCCAAGTCCGTGGCCATGGTTCTCGAGCGGAAAAGGGTGGCTTGTCCTCTTCAGGTTGGAATGGAGTTCCTGGCTCAAGTGGAGGAGTTTAAGTATCTCGGGGTCTTGTTCACGAGTGAGGGGAGAATGGAGCGCGAGATCGACAGACGGATCGGTGCGGCTGCCACAGCAATGGGGGCACTGTGCCGGTCTGTTGTGGTAAAGAGAGAGATGAGCTGAAAAGCGAAGCTCTCGATTTACTGGTCGGTCTACATTCCTACCCTCACCTATGGCCATGAACTTTGCGTCATGACCGAAAGAACGAGATCCCGGATACAAGTGGCTGAAATGAGCTTCCTCCGTAGGGTTGCCGGGCACTCCCTTTGAGATAGTGTGAGGAGCTCGGCCATCCGGGAGGGGCTCGGAGTAGAGCCGCTGCTCCTTCACAACGAGAGGAGCCAGTTGAGGTAGCTCGGGCATCTATATTGGATGCCTCCTGGACGCCTTCCTCGGGAGGTGTTCCAGGCACGTCCCACCGGGAGGAGGCCCAGGGGACGGCCCAAGACACGCTGGAGGGACTATGTCTCGCGGCTGGCCTGGGAACGCCTTGGGTTCCCCCCGAAGAAGCTGGAGGGGGTGTCTGGGGAGAGGGACGTCTGGGCGTCTCTGCTGAGTCAGCTGCCCCCGCGACCCGGTCCCGGATAAAATGGAAGAAGACAAGTACGAGTACCATGTGAACTTACTGACTTTATTAAATAGGGAGCATATTTTTTCATAATATATCATAATGTTATATGATTAAATTGTTTTATTAGTGAGCTAGTGGCTAAAGAAGAGCAACCTTGTGCATACAATGGCCATTAATTAAGGCTTCAGGAAGGAATAGGGAGGATTTTTCTTTTAATTCATTGCTGATGGAAGCATGCGGGATCACTCAGAGCACTTCTCCACGATAATTACTTTTTTTCTTTTCACAAATCAGTTTATGCAAATGTATGTGCCCTAATCTGATAGCTGCAATAGTGATATAAGGGAGGTTTAAGAGAGTCGGGATCTGACATACAAACAGATGAGTTCATCCTGATGTGAAGCAGACCCAGAGCAGTTTATGGTCAGCTCTTCAGGACATTAACCTATAGATCCCATAATCATTCAGTCTTTATTTATGCTCCTGTAACAAGAGTCAAATCCTGTCCTCACATATTGGTCATTATGGTTAACCTTATTATGCAGTTAGAGAAACCCCAGCTCTCTTTGACAACCATGGCCCTGCTTAAACAGCTGAAAGAAATGACAGGAAGGGTTTCTGTTCTACACGGAGCCCTTTGAGAAGAGGTGCATCTGTCAGCCAATTGCCGCAATCTGAATCCAACTAAATTGCTAAAATACCACGTATCCATCTCTCACAAATCATGACAGGAATGAACTGGGCCCAGAATGCCTGAAAGCTGAGTTGTGAAATTTAGTGCAATTCAGGCGTTAGAAAAATATTTTTTCTCCCCCAAAGCTGTCATTTTTCCTTTTTTTAAAAAAATAAAACACCTAGCACAGCAGCCAGCACCATGTCCAAGACTCAGCACATTCACCAGGAAGTATATAAGGTTACTTCTGTCTACTGAAAGGCACTGTGAGTAGTGCCCAGTGACTTCACAGATTGAAACAGGGAGGATTAATAGGGTAGATCCCAAACAGCCAAGGTAACCATTGCTCCAAAGTTTGGAAATGTCGTGCAAAAATAAAAAAAGGAACTGGACTGCTGGGTGATTTTTGTGTTTTAGCTTGCTATACAGTGCCTTAATCAATAAAAACAGTGTATGTTTACTGGGCTACTTATGTCAAAATCCAAACACACTTGCCTGTTATGTGCTGCCATTTTTACCCTCTGAGTCAATACTTTGTGGAACAAACTTTTGCATCAATTACCGTTACGGGTCTTTTGGGGAACATCTCCTGCCCCAGATACTTAATGGGATTTAGGTCTGGATCTTGACTGGGCCATCCTAACAGGCACATTTACTTTGATTTAAACCATTCTATTGTAGCTATACTGATGTATGATTAGGGTTGTGGTCCTGCTAGGTGAACCTCGACCCCAGACTCAGGACTTCTGTAGCCCCTAACAGATTTTCTTCTGGGATTTTGTTCAAAAAATCCTATAAATAAAGAAGGAAAAAATTAAATCTGTTTAACTATAAAACAGTCATGTTTCTCCATCCTTCTCTCAGGGGCTTCTCCATCTGACAAATCAGTGGGTTATTACAGTGTTTGACCTCTAAAGAGCTTAATGACAAGGCCATGAGTGGATACATTCATTGAGATGTGAAGGAGTATTGAAGTATAAAAAACCCTTACACATGAAAGGCAACAACCAAAGGAAACCGTCAGATGCGGATACTGTTTTCTGCAAGTCTGATTGTGAGGAGAACCAGGGATTTGGGATCTTCACCCGAAGACTGTGTAGTCTTCAGAAAATTTACAAAAAACGAAGAGCTCCTTTTAAGACTTTACAGTCTTAGATGGGATGATAAATATTAAGGGTTATGACAGGACAATTAGAAAAAGAGTTAAATTTTCAAAGTTGCAGATATATGAACCACAAACCTTCTTGAACAAATAAGCTTTTGTAAAGATGTTTATCCATAATTCCCAGCACAGTATTGAAGGAAAAGCGGACAAAGCAGGTCATCACAAACACCTCACACCAACCACTATGCATAGCGGTGGATGAATTATGGTTTGGGTTTGCTTTGCAGCAAGGGGTCAGGACACTCTGCAGGCATTAAGCTAATGATAAACTCCTCTGCATAAAGCATTTTAGGGTCAAATGTGAGGCCATCTGTCTGACAGCTGAAGCTCAGTCAACAGCATGCCATGATCCTAAATACAGCTGCCCATACAAAACATAATGGCTGAAAAAGAAACAAAGGCATTGCAATGGCTCAGTCAAAGTCCAGACATTTTTAAAAAGCTGTGCAGAAAAAAAAAAAAAAGAGTGGACCAAAATTCCTCCACAACAAAATGAGAGACTGATAAAATCATACAGAAGAATTATTGGGAGTTATTGCTGCTGAAGAAGATTGAAGTTGTTTGCGTTTTGGGGTCTAACTTGATGGTCCACGCTGATCAACTTTACTCCATCAGTCTGAGCTTCTTTAACATGTGACCCCTTCTTCCTGTCAGCCATCTCCATCCCTTCCCTCAGCCAGTCTTTTATTCCCAGCTGTCAATCATGCTTTCCCTCTCTGTCACTCTGCATCTCTGACAAGTCTTTATTCTTATCGCTTGCTCCATAAAACTCTTCAAATCTATTCTCTCCACAACTATCACTCTCTTCTCCTCTCACTCACTTCTGTATTTGCGGTTTCTCACTATCTCTCCTTCAGCTTTATGTCTTTTATAGCTTTTTATTATATCAATCTTTTTTTCTTTGTCACTTCTGGCTGCCTTTTTGCCGTCTGGCTCTGTTTCCTTCATCCCCCATATTTTATCTCTACCTTTATGCCACTTTATTCTCATCATTTGTCTGCTTTTGAGGCCAGGACAGCTTGAATGTGTGTGAGTGTGTGTGCCTGGGTGTGATTGGTTGTGTGCCTAAGCTATATAAAAGCAGTACACTGAGAAAATTAAAAAGAGATTTAACGGTTTCTTGTGTGACAGATGGAAAATGCAGAATATGTTGGTGCGTAAAAAGACATTTTGTGCATTTTCTTTCTGTATGCATATCTGCGTGTGTCATTGACCAACAGGGTTTGGGCAAAATATGGTGACCAAGAGAGAAAGAAGGAATACAACCATGTGTGGATTTAAATAATACAGTTTAAAATATGCTGAATGCAAGTGCTGGGTGAGTGTGTGACCAAAATGCATCTATGCACAAAGGTTTGCATACAAAATTTTGTGAAATTATATAAATCTAGTAATCACTTTTATTCATACCCTTTGTACCTTGTCATGCTTTGGAGTTACAGCCACAGTGGTTGTTTTTTTTTTTTTGCAATTTTAGGTGATGAACCAACAGAAAGCAGTTAATAAATTTAAAATGGAAAGAAAATTATTTATGGTTTTCATCACTTTTTACAAATAATCTGAAAAGTGCAGCAGGCATTTTTATTCAGCCCCATTTAGTCTTAATATTCCTAAAGATAGTTCAGTGCAACTAAATGCCCTCAGACATCACCCAATTAGGAGTTAAAAAAAATCAACTTAATTGTGTTTTAATCTATAGCAATTATCAATCTGGTTTTCTGATTTCAGTGCAACTTACAGAGCTGGAGTTCTTTTCAGATTTCTCCTGTATCTTATACTGAGGAGACAGATTATGTGCGATCTGAACCTTCACATTCAGTCACTCTGACACACAGGAAAAACAAGCTCACACAGGTTCCTTATGGTGCCTGTTGATGTGAAGTCAGCTTCTTACAGGAAAATAATGCTATCACCTCCAGCATAACCTTGAAGGCACTCAGTCTGCCAGGTGCAGCAACCTTGTGTACCACAATATCAATCAGAGGGAGCTCACCATATATGACTATGGATGTTAATTTACTGTGGAAACAGTCAAATAGCAAATGTACTCATCACAGCAAATATTTTATAAAAACAATAATTACTGTTAATTCAAATAGATGTTTAGTGGAATTACTGCTGCTAATATGAAGAAATGTATCTGTGCTTCAGCTTTAGTTTAAAGTAGCTGCAAGCATGCATAATGGTGATCCTTCTGTCCATGTTTCCAAGAGTCAATCTCATTAGTAAATATTGCACAACATGAGAGCAGCCAATTAACCATTCAGCAACCCTCTAATTTATACATGCTTCCATGAAAAAAGCCTTGAACAGCAGCCAACATGAAATTGCCCCAAAGGTTGGATGACGTGTCAAAGTATGAGGGGATTTTTCAGCCCTGATCTGGATGTTGGGTCCAGTTCTTAAAGCCTCCTCACCTGTCAGTGAGAAATTCTAACACCTGATCTTTCAAACCTCACCCACTGATTACAGCAACATTTAGAGATTCAACATTAAAGTGAGCAGGTTGCAGACACCTCGCTTAACAAGAAAACTAAGTCGCTCCATTTCTTTCAAGTTTGGAGCAAAAGAAAAACTAAGTTCACATCTTTGATGCTTCTGTTGAATGTGCCTGAGAAGAGGAAGCATGTCCTCCACCTCGCTATCCTCCAGTTTCACCATCTACCTTCACAATCAACTTGTTTGTGTGAACGTAACATTAATTAGCTTCCAGAACCCCCATAGGAAAAGCTAACAAGCAAACAATGCCCATCAAGCTGAGGCGTTTCTGTATTTGCAGCAAATATCTGATGGGATGTTGACTTTTGTTCATTTTAACAGAATGCATAGCATTCAGCTTAGTTCTCCACTGACATTTTAAAGCATGATCTAAAATTTGCTGGGATTCTCTGAAATGCTACACCAGAACCCATGGGTTTAATTAGGAAGACTGAAAAAAAGTTTACCAGGTTTCTATCCTCACTAACCGTCAGTAAACGCTGCAGGCAAGCTAGTTGTTGAAGCTAATTAAGCAGCTATCCGTTTGCTGTATCATATTGACTCTAGGAGCAGACACCTGCCTCACTGAAGCTTTGAGGAGCTAATAAGACTCCTTTCCCTCAATTGCTGCACCTCTGTGTAACCTTACAGATGCTGCCAATTAAAATTCACAGCAGTGCAGGATTTGTGGTCACACAGGATATGAACAAGTTGCTGGAAAAATGTTTTGTTTTGCTTGAAATATGTTGAAGTTGAAGTAAATCTGTGCTCTCAATATGAGGAGAGGGTGGACTTTCGGAAAAGAAAGGAGATGAAAGGGATTTTGATTTTAGCAGACAAAGTACTATTCTCCAACACATTAAATACCTTTACACTGTAATAATGTCTAATACAGAAATATTCAATGACCATGTTAAGGCCTGCACAGGTATGGGGCAAGTGACTGATTTTTCTGTTGTCCAGTCATTGACATCTTCCACATTAGCACAGTCCACAGAAGGTCATTGCAAAAGAAGTTGGCTGCTCACAGGGTGCTGAATCCAAGCATATTGATAAAAAGTTGAGCAGAAGGAAAAAAAAAGTCAAGATCCCAAAGTCTGGAGAAGGAGTGGAGTGGCCCAGAATTGAAGCTACTTCTAGTCCAGTTTAAAGTCTCCAAATGGTCAGTAATGACTTGGGGTGCCATATCATCTGGTGCTGTTGGTCCAGAGTATTTTATCCAGTCCGCAGTCAGAACAGCCTTCTACTGTTGTAATGTGTTGAGGAACGGAACCGGAATGCAGAAAAACACTTGACTGCACTATAGTGGATATGAGGTTCTTGAGGCTTTAATAACAAAAAGATAAACTTACACGAGTTTCCAAAATGACAAGGAACAGGAACCAGCATGGGAGTAACAGGAGGACCGAGCAAGGAACAATGAAAATAACCAAACATATATACTGAGGGAGAGAGGAGTGAAAACCAATGAAAATATGTGACAGGTAATCAAAGGAACTAAGAACAGGTGAGACAAGGAGGCAGAAGGAGCAGGTGAACCTAATCAAACTAAAGCATGAGGAAAGGGACTAATTAACACGACAGTGAGCAGACCTAAACGAAACTTTAGACCAAGATAAATAAAACATAAGAATCAAGAATAAACATGAACTAAAGGAAACTGAGAAAACGGAGCAAACACAACAACCTAACAACTAGCAAAACCATAAAGGAACCCTGACTACAAAAGTAAACAAACCTAAACCACACTGACTGAATAGACTGGAAGGGAAGCAAAGAACTATAATAATAATAATAATCATAATAAGGAAACCATTCTAAGAAAATAAACAGGAAAGCAACGCCAATGGAACTAGGAGTGAGGAGAGCACACCGGGGGCAGAAGATAACCAAAACAGAAAACCACAACTAACATGAATAAAAAACACAAATAAGAAACATCTAAAAAGGTAAACAAAAAACACAAAACCAAAAACAAAGTCCAAAACGTCCAAACCCTGACATCTACCAGGAACTGTTTAAGGACCTCTTGCTGTCTTTAGCCATAAGCCCTTATAAAAATGAACAGATATAAACACTTGAAATATGTCACTCTGTATGTAATGAATCTATATAAAAGTTTTAATTGTTGAACTGAATCACTTAAATAAACATTTTAATGATATTCAAACTTATCAAGACACACCTGCATATAGCCATTGAACCTCTGCACAGAAACTAAATCCCCAAGCTTCCCCCAAGAAACATAAATCATGCAGCTCTTACTGAAAAGCCCAGTTTCCCATCCACATGAAGCTATCCCCATTAACAGCTAAAGCTACACCTACACTGAGAGCCTGCAGTGACAGATAAAACTGCATTTAGGTGCAGCTTCTGATGAGATGTATGTAAATGCCAAACCAACCTGGGCACAGCTCCGTGTTACATTACTAACCAAAACAAAAGGTAGTCATTGGCACACTCAGGACAAAACAAATGAAGACTGCGTCTCATTTAGCAGGCAGCACAGACAAGACCTTATAAAGCATGTATGGCATGTAGTCCCCAGCTATATCTACCTTCACATACAGTACACAGTGAAAATACACCAAACACATTCTGCAGAAAGAAACCGACTTGTGCTCGGCCGGCATGTTCAATCATTCTCTGACAGGCAATTATTATATCAGGCATCACATGGCAAACATACGCAAAGGCTAATATACAGCCAGATCAGCTGAGAGCTGAGGTGTATGCAGCAACTCGAACCATTCACACAGAAGTCAGGTTAATAATTCAATACCGTGGTTAAGAAAGGAGGCCTCCCTCCGTATTCAATTATTGACAAGCAACATCTCGACTCTCTGCCTCTGACCTGAGGGACGTTAGCAGGCAGGCAAGAGAGGAAGCAGGAGGAGGAGGAAGCCAAAAACATGTGAATAATAAGGAGATGCAGGGAGGTAAGGAGGACAGATGTATTTAGAGAAACATAGAAGGAACACAGGTTAGCTGTAAATATACCCAGAAAGCCTTAACACTGGAACTTAAATGGAACTGTTAGAGAAACAGAGAGATGGATGGAGGAAAAGCTGCGGGAACTGTATGCTGATTTTTGGCTTTATTCATAAATCTGCAGGTTTGTTGCCAAGGGCTACACAGCTCCCAGTTCACAGTTTCATTTCAGAGCAATTACAGCATGTTGCTGCCCTAGTCCCTTCTCTGCATGTACTGGATGACGGCCTGTCACATTACCTGCACCTGGCCTCAATCCGGTTTGTTTTTTTATTTTGTACTGAGAAAAAAAGGTCTACGTAGTTTTTATTTGCATTTTAGCATTTTTCCACCAGTGTCACAGAACTTTGTAATTTCCAGATTTCTCACAACATTTCAGTCATTTTTTAAACTTGAAACAGAAAATTCACTGGCTGATATTTCTATAGTGGATGTACTTTGAACATGGAACCTCCAAAAACTACAGATTGATAAAGGTTGAATGCATGGATGGATGGACGGACATTTAATATCAATTTTAACAATTATTCACTGTGAGGAATGAATTAGGACACACTAACTTTTATTCATTCATTTTCTATACCGCTGGTGCCTATCTCCAGCTGTGTACGGGCGAGAGGCAGGGAACACCCTAGACAGGTCGCCAATCCATCGCAGGGCACGACATGCAGGACAAACAACCATGCACATACTCATTCACACCTAAGGGCAATTTACCTACCAGTCATGTTTTTGGACTGTGGGAGGAAGCCAGAGTACCCCGTGAGAACCCACGCATGCACGGGGAGAACATGCAAACTCCATACAGGAATTTAAAGAGGTCTCAACTGAGTATGTAATCAGCCATTTTACTATATGGAAAAGTGAGGACATTCAGAACAGCTTCCCACATGCCCAGGTCTGACTGTCCAAGCAAGTCCACCCTGAGAGCAGACAGCAAAATGCTAAAAGAAGTCTACAAAACTCCTAAAATATCATGGAACCAACAGCAGGCTCTTACTGTTGTTGATATGAAAGAGCATGTCTGTACAATTAGAAACAGACTAAAAAAGTTTAACTTATAACAATTGTGAAGCATGGAGGTAGAAGTCTTATGGTTTGCTTGGCTGCAACAGGACCAGCTCTCCACCATAGAAGCCACTATGAATTTTATAGTGTATCAGCAGGTGTCTGAGGACAATTTGAAACCATCTGTAAAATTAATAAATTCAAGCTGAAAAATTAAAGCTGCAGCAAAACTGGACGCTGCAACACGACAATGACCAAAAACATAAAAGTAAATACACCAAGGACTGGCTTAGAAATAAGACATGAGAAGTCCTGACACAAAACAAAACCCATCTCAGAGAGATGTTGTGGGGTCATCTGAAACATGCTGTAGAAGTAGAGAACACCTGATTTTTTTACATGAGCGTATCTTTGCCTAGTTTTTTTTAACTTCCTATAACATTTTAGACTGTATTTTATGTTGGACTTAACAGTATGATATTGTCGTTAAGAGAATGACGGCTCTTTACTTTGTCAGTCAAGCCGGTTTTACTTCAGTGAAAACAGTAAATGATTTGTAAGTTCTGCATTTCTTATAGAAAGGACCATTACCTTCCTCTCTGTGTTTGTTCTTTTAGAAGAAACAGCATGAACTCTCTCAGCAGATCGAAGTACTACGGAGCCATTTGAATTCAGGAGAGTTGTTTGGTTGCATATTTTAAATATGCCTCTCTCACACACACAGACACAAAGTGCTGTTTAACTTGTTTCATTGATCTGTCCTCCTTACAATCTTCCTGTGGAGCTATCAGGCTGACCTGCAACAACACTGCTTACCACCATTGGATTATTCGTGCATCCCTCTCTGTTTCCAGGCTAAACACTGCTGCACTGCTTAACACTTTCTGCATTTGCATTCTCCCTGAAGACCTATCACTCAGTTAGCTGCTGTTTACTTCAAACTCAGGGAAAATTCTTGATGACTCCAGGATTCAGTGATGCTTTTGGGCCCTTAAAGGACTATGTTTTAATGTTTCCCACTCTAATGGGCTGATATTATGCACATCCAGGAAGTTTTTATCTTTTTTTCTGCTCTAGCTTCTGGCTACATGTGGTTACGTAAGTAAATGCTGAAACTGCTCCTGAAAGCAGGCTGTATGAGTGCTGGATTGTCAAAGATGCACTCTCAGTGCTGTCAGATATATCAGACATATTTCGTTGTATATCTTTTAAAAGGTAGTGATGGGAGGTCCAACTTCAGAACAACCAGCTCCTATGTGGTACCAAACGGAACCATCAAACTTAGATTTAGTGATTTTAAATAGTTTAGTTGCTGGTAAGCAGTTCTTATATAAAAGTCTCATTATATTAATTTTATCGGTACAAGCAAAGTCACTGCTGTTCAACATTTTTGCCTGATTATTTGTCACAGGTCCTCTTTGGGTGTAGGATTGCTTATTACCCACCTTCTGACACTGATCCACCCCATATTACTGATTCTTTCTTGACAATAGATCATGTGTATTTTACTTAAACATCATCAGTTACACTACATTTGACAACTATTTTGAAATATTTCATTTAGACTTCAAGATTTATATTTCTGTTCCCAACCTTTGTTGGCAAAGTTCAGAACAACAGTTCATAACAGTTTAAGGTCTGGTCTGATATGCAGATTCAGATTCAATTACAACTATGGCTGCACCAATATAGGAAAAAAGCAATTTCTGTTCCGTCCTGACAACATCCTCATACTGCTTTTGAGTTAAAGCATCTTCTTAGTCAAGTGTGGTCATTAATAGGATTAAAGTTTATTCAACCAGCATGCAGAGTGTGAATGTAGGACACGTACAAATATTAGTCCACCACTAGTTGGATTCAAGCAGTTATTTAAGATTTTGCAGCTATATTGGGCCCCTAAATCATACATCCCAACTTATTTGCCTTTGGCTCATTTAACAATTTAATAAAATTGATAAAAACTGCCTCTGCTGGACAGGCGTGGTAAGGCGTATTCGTCACTTCCTTTTTTTGCTGTTGCACTCAGTAGATTGTTTGTTGTGTGAAGGCTCTCTCCTTTGATCTGATTTCTCTCTACTGTGATACTTCTCTGCCTCCTTTAGTGATGAGGGTACGTGTAGTAAATATAGAATTTTTGTAGCATTGGAGGCGAGGGTGTTGGAATTGGAGGCCCGGCTCTGCGCTGTTGAAAAACCAGCAGATAGCCGAGGCCCCTTAGCCAGCGCGGAGCCACCGAGGGTTGCTCCCCGTTGCAGTCCTCCAGCAGAGCCCGCGCAGCTGGGGCCTCAGGCCGGCTGGGTGACAGTACATAGAGAGCATAGTCCTAGATCCCAGCCCACAGGTCACCACCAACCCGTCTGCGTTTCTAACAGATTTTCCCCGCTCAGCAACACACCCGCTGAGAAGCCAACTCTGGTAATTGGCAGCTCCATAGTCAAAAACGTGGCACTAGAGACACCAGCGACCATAGTCAAATGTCTGCCAGGGGCCAGAACGGGCGACATCTACCTAAAACTGCTGGCTAATGATAATAGTAAATACAGTAAGATTGTAATTCACGCTGGCGGTAATGACACCCGGTTATGTCAATCGGAGGTCACCAAAGTTAGTGTTGCTTCGGTGTGTAAGTTTGCCAAAACAATGTCGGACTCCGTAATTTTCTCTGGTCCCCTCCCCAATCTGACCAGTGACAGCATGTTTAGCCGCATGATGTCATTCAACCGCTGGCTGTCTAGGTGGTGTCCTGAAAACAATGTGGGCTATATTGATAATTGGCGAACAATTTGGGGAAAACCTGGTCTGATCCGGAGAGACGGCATCCATCCCACTTTGGATGGAGCAGCTCTTCTTTCTAGGAATCTGGCCGAATTTATTAGTTCTCCAAACCGCTGACAACCCAGGGTTCAGACCAGGAAGCAGGGTCATAGTTTAATACTCCTCTCTGCAGCTTCTGTACTGCTACCCACCCATTACCCTATTAAGACAGTGTCTCGCCCACAGCAAAGATTGAATAGATTAAAAAATAATCTAAACCGAGGAAATCAGGAAAATCGAATAAAAGTAAACACATCTCAGACTAAAAAGAAAAATAAAACAATTAAATGTGGCTTACTGAACATAAGATCTCTCTCTTCAAAGACTTTGCTAGTTAGTGACCTGATTTGTGACAATCAGATTGATTTATTTTGTCTCACAGAAACCTGGCTGCAGCAAGAGGATTATGTTACTATAAATGAGTCAACTCCTACTAATTATTAAAATTTTCACATGCCTCGAAATACTGGGCGAGGAGGAGGAGTAGCGACCATCTTTCAGACGGATTTATTGACTAGTTCCAGACCAATCAATAGCTACAACTCTTTTGAATATTTAATCCTTAGTTTTCCTCATCCAAATTGCAAAGCACTAAAACCACTACTGTTTGTTGTTTTGTACCGTCCACCAGGCCCTTACTCTCAATTTTTAGATCAGTTTTCAGACCTTTTATCTGATTTAGTGTTAAATACAGATAAGGTTATTATAGTGGGGGATTTTAATATTTTAACATTTGAAAGTGATAGCTTAAATATAGCCTTTAATGGTATCTTAGACTCAATTGGCTTTGCACAAAACATTAACAAACCTACCCCCTTTTGTCTTCATTTGCTGGACCTTGTGCTAACATATGGCATTGAGTGTAAAGACATAACAATATTTTCTCATAACCCTGTCCTGTCTGACCATCTATTAATAACCTTTGAGTTTAATTTAACCGAGTACTCCACACCTGAAAGAAAATTTCATTATAGTAGATCATTATCAGACAATGCTGTAACAACCTTTAAAGAATCAGTTCC
Organism: Girardinichthys multiradiatus; assembly: GCF_021462225.1. Lineage (NCBI taxonomy): Eukaryota > Metazoa > Chordata > Actinopteri > Cyprinodontiformes > Goodeidae > Girardinichthys > Girardinichthys multiradiatus. Next base: position 29,585,161 of record NC_061806.1, read on the forward strand.
ACTTTTAATTTCCTCATTATCACAGAAAAACAGTGGAGGGCAATAATTTTGTTTCTTCCCCTTCACAAATTGATTCTCTTGTTCATAGTGTTACTTCATTATTGCGTAGTGCATTAGACAATGCAGCCCCCTTGAAAACGAAGGTAATTATTCATAGGAGGCTAGCTCCCTGGTTTAATTCAGAGCTACGTACTTTAAAGCACAATGTTAGAAAATTGGAGAGAAAATGCCGCTCTACTCACCTACGGGGTTCCTACTTAATCTGGAAAACTAGCCTACTGTTATATAAAAAGACACTTCACCAAGCTAGAACAGCTTATTTCTCATTATTAATAGAAGAGAACAAGAATAATCCTAGGTTTCTCTTTAGTACAGTTGCTAAACAGAGTCATAGCTCTGTTGAGCCATCCATTCCCTTAGCTCTCAGCAGTCATAACTTTATGGGATTCTTCCAAAATAAAATTGATTCTATTAAAAATTGTTTGTGTGTTGCCCTGCGATGGACTGGCGACCTGTCCAGGGTGTATCCTGCCTCTCGCCCATAGATTGCTGGAGATAGGCACCAGCTCTCCCGTGACCCACTATGGAATAAGCGGTAGAAAGTGACTGACTAAAAAGAAAATCTTTGACATACTCCCGAAGATGATTACTTCATCCTCAGCAAGTGAGACAACATTGGAAGTAACTGTAGAACCTGATCTGTGTTTGGACTGCTTTGATCCTGTGGAGCTTCCTGAGTTATCAGAAATATTAGCTTCATCTAAACCTTCAACTTGTATGTTAGACCCAATCTCAACCAAATTATTTAAGGAAGTGTTCCCTCTGAATACCAGCCCCATCTGCTGAAAGTCACTAATGATATTCTTATGGCCTCAGATAATGGACTTGTGTCTGTACTTGTCCTGTTAGATCTCAGTGCTGCATTTTATACAGTCGATCATAATATTCTCTTAGAAAGGCTGGAATATGCCGTAGGGATCAGGGGAACAGCGCTAGGCTGGTTTAAATCTTATTTTTCTGACAGATTCCAGTTTGTTCATGTAAATGATAAATCATCTTTAAACTCCAGGGTTAATTGTGGAGTACCACAGGGTTCAGTACTTGGGCCAATTCTCTTTATATATGCTTCCAATAGGTAAAATTATCAGGCAGCATAGAATAAATGTTCACTGTTACGCTGATGACATTCAGCTTTACTTATCCATGAATCCTGATGAGCCCAACCAGTTAGATAGACTACAAGTATGTCTTGAAGACATAAAAAATTGGATGACTTTACATTTTCTGCTTCTAAATTCAGACAAGACAGAAGTTGTCGTCTTTGGACCGGAGTCTTTAAAAAAGAAACTGCTTAGTCAATCACTTAACCTTGATGGCATTAAATTGACCTCCGATAATAAAGTAAAAAACCTTGGTGTTATTTTTGACCAGGACATGTCATTTAAATCCCATATTAAACAGGTTTCTAGGATTTCCTTCTTTTACCTCCGGAACATTGCCCAAATTAGAAATATCCTATCCAGGAGTGACGCTGAAAAACTAGTCCATGCATTTGTTACTTCAAGGCTGGACTATTGTAATTCCTTACTATCAGGATGTACACAAAATGCAGTTAAAAGCCTTCAGCTGATTCAAAATGCTGCAGCAAGAGTTCTGATGAAAATTAAAAAGAGTGATCATATTTCGCCTATTTTAGCTTCCCTTCATTGGCTCCCTGTTAAATCCAGAATAGAATTTAAAATTCTCCTCCTCACATATAAAGACCTTAATGATCTAGCTCCATCATACATCAGAGATCTGATTGTTCCATATGTTCCTAACAGAGCACTTTGTTCTCAGACTGCAGGTTTACTGGTGGTTCATAGAGTCTCTAGAAGTAGAATGGGAGGCAGATCCTTTAGTTATCAGGCTCCTCTCCTGTGGAACCAGCTCCCAGTTTTAGTCCGTGAGGCAGACACCCTGTCTACTTTTAAGGCTAAGTTTAACATTTTCCTTTTTGCTAAAGCTTATAGTTAGAGTGGCTTAGGTTATCCAGAGCTATCTTCCTTATTTTTTACCTCCGTCTTCTTCCCTCCCTGTTGGATGGAGTAAGGGGGAGTCAGGTTTAGCCTAAACCGGCTCAGTTATTGTTGAGGTGCAAACACACCCTCCATTTCTGCTACCTGTATGACCCCCTCTCTTTTCCAATGGTTATGGTCAATCTTACAGAGAGGTATCCCAATCGTTGTGGTTTTTAGTATAACAATGGCAATCAGTGGGTTCTAGATGGACAAACTGTCTACTTTCACCTGGCCTGACTCTGTATCTACCTGTGACACCTTTCTGGAGAGGGGACTCGTCCGAGCTTCTGCTGGCAACAACTTATTGCTCACCTCTCTACCGATGATCCACATGGCCCTGTCTTTTAGTGTTTAACCTTTTCTCTCTCCTAGACATGGCGATTGACTGAGCTTTTACTGTGACTAACTCTATGTGCTCTCTTTCAGACTCTAACTTTGAAAACTGGCTCAGAGTTTATCTGTTCTTTCTTTCTAGGTGAAACGACTAAAGGAGCTACATCCATTAACATTTACTTTTCCTTCCCATAGAAAGTACTCCTAGATCAGTGCTTCTTTGTTCTCTTTGTGTCTCTGCTCTGTTCTCTCAAACCCCCAGTCGGTCGTGGCAGAGTTTATGCTGTTCAATAATGTCAGAGCTCGTCTCACACCTTTCTATTTTGTCCTTACTGGGCTGGTATTCACAGGACAACCCATAACAGACCGAAATATTATTTGATAAAATATTAAAATATTAATATTAAATATTAAATAATATTCTCAGATTCATAATCCCAACAGAATAAATACCTGAATCTGACTGCACTGTTCAATGATTAGGATAAATTGGAATGTATGTACCTGACCTTTGTGAAGTGCCTTGAGACGACGTGTTGTGAACTGGCGCTATATAAATAAACTGAATTGAATTGAATTAAAATTGATCATACAAGGAATAAAACGTGCTGCAGGTTCCAAAATGAACAATTAAAATAAGCTGTATTTATATGCAAACTGAAATCTAGGTGCAAAGAAAATACTATTAGTTGACATGTTTACATACTGAAAAAAGTGGGAATTTTCAGTTTTGAGGAATTTTTTGAGCCGGCAACCAATTCCTAGCTCTTTTGGAGCTCTTTTCTGGTTACTCCTCACTTAGCTTCTGTGACAAAAAGGAAACGTCACCTGCAGGTATTTTAGCTTCTTAGAGCTCGTCTTATCCAGCCCAGTAAAACCATCACATGCCGGACACAGACCAGGCACATAGATCTAGACTGCCCTATCCTTAGTATTTTGGTGAATGTCACTTACAGAGGTAGCTTCCAGCAAAAAAATATATATATTTGTGCAGCAGTGCAAACCAAATAAAAACCCACAGAACGCGTAGAACCCGTGGAATTGCTCCATTTGGGACCGCACAGTTCTGATAACCCTCAAACAGCTCTTCTATACCAGAATGCACTTCTATACCAGAATGCACTTTGACACAACCCTTACTGATAACTAAATCTTTTCTGAACACGATAAAGAATTAATGCCAGTGGCTCACTGAGAGTCAGAACATTTTGGGTGTTTAATACAGCCTTAGTCTTTTCGTTTTTTTTAGCTAAGCCTCCAACTGAATTTTTTTTGGTGACATTTTTTTATTTTATTTTGCCAAAAAAACATCACAGATGCACACTCAAGTTATTATCTCAAGCTCCCAAGGGGAAAAATAATAATTAATGTCACAACAGGAGCTCCGCAGAAATTAAATTTAATGCCAATCCAAATCCAAATGCTTCAAACTAATTAAAATAATTCAGTAATATGCCCTTATTACATTATTCACAGAGCATTGCAAAATAATAGACGGCTCAGCTGTCCATTTCACCATCGAATGGCCTGTTTGAGAATTCCGAGTTCACACCTCTCTATAAGAAGTGTAAAAAGAGACGAGAGCATGAAGGAGCAGAGTAACTCCACCGATATTTCTGTGTTTTAGCAAAGCCAGAAGAGAGGAGACAGCAACAAATGGTTGAGAATGAAAGCAAAACCAGTTTTTTTTTATACTTTCACAACAAACATCCACACCACCACAATTACACCCGTAAAGGCTCTTACTGCGGTGAGAGAACAGAGAAACACTGAGAGTCCCTCAGAAAAACACACAGCATGTGCAGGTGTCACAACAAAGAGGAAAAATCCCAGAGCTTCCTGGGTTTCGTCACAAGTTTACTTTGTTTGTTTAGGCAAATAAATCAGGAAACACAAACTCCTGACAGCCACATTTAAACACTATAGTCCAAAGTAAGAGCTGTTGCCTCAGAAGGATTTTATTTATATTTAAACTTTAAACCCATTTTTGTTTCGGAACATAAAGTCTAGAAGTTTCAGGAGTTTGCATCATCTCAAGAGCATGGAGCAAGATTCCTGAAGTAAGCTGCCAAAGATTTCTTCATGTCCAGCTTTGAGCTCCTGCTCTTATTGTGACCTCTCAGAGTGACACCCAGAGCCACCCGTAGGCCTCTCAGACCAAATACCTCCTACACCTCACGCCGTCCGATATGCATCAAGCTAACTGCAAACCCCACTAGTCACAGCTGAGCTGGAGTTGACAGGATCTGTAATTACCCGGCCACAGCTAGTCCAACAGCCAAATCCCAGCATGGATTTCAAAACGAGTGGGAAAAGGCATGAAAATGTGTTCCCACTAATCCTCTGTTTTCACATCCGGTATAGGAAGGTTCAGAGCGGCATGCACATGCTGTGTGGACGGCGGACAGAGAGCCACTTCAGAGGACAAGACAAGTGGGGACCAGGGCACAGGGCCAAGCTCTGCAACATCATAATAATCCATCCAAAAACTCATTTTCCCACAGTCCCCTCCGGCAGGACATTACTTCTGAGGACGGCTTGTTTGGGTAGCATGTAGTTTGTGTAGCAGAGTCAGCCAGTGACTGTGCTTCTGTGTAGCCTGTTACATTTATTTGAAGCATGTGTGAACGGAGAGTAATATACAGACACACAAAGGGTCAAAAAGATGAATAAATCAAACCTACAGAGGATCAATGTTGAAGCCTGAGCCAATACTGTTGTCTGTTTTCTGAATGTGAAGGCTAATCACATCATATGTGGATGTGTCCAAAAATACAAGATGAGGAGAAAAGCTAAATTGGTGCAGGGAGATGTGTTAAAGACACATTAAAAAGGGTAAAGAGATGGTATGTGAAACAAATCATGTGATTTTTTTATGATTCATATTGATATTTTATTATTCTAATTTAAGATATAAGGGAGGAGACACTGTCTCAGTGAGGTTTTGGGAGGGTGATGGCTGTAAGGAGACTTGTAGGGCTGCTATTCATGTTAATTAGAACAGGTTTTCCTCAAAATGTTCCCTAATTACTTATGTAGCTTCATTGTTTTCTGGCCCACATCTATCCAAACATCTCATTACTGGTCAGACTGGGAAGAGGTCAGAATGACACTGCAGAGTCTAAAGCCACATTTAAACTAGGCAACCCATTGATCATTCAGAACTTAAGGTTCTGAATTAAATTTTACCTGGATCATCAGTTTTGCTTGTTTCCACAGTGAGATCCCAAATAATCGTAGTTATGAGAAAGCCAGCAACCATAGTGCAGATTAAGGTTTAAAACAGTAAAAGCAAAATACAGAACCTGTCATACAGAGACGAGACTCAGTTCTGGTCAGAATTAAAGTGAATACAATTGGACATATTTGGCAGCAGTTACACTTTAAAACTGAATTGAAATCCCTTAGAAGATGTGTCCCAAAGGAAAACTAACCACACAACAGGAGCTGCAGTCTATCTGCTTCTTTCAAACTTTTTAATGGCTAAGGAAATATCATAACCAAATGTAGTTATCTTTCACCCTTCTGACAATTGACCTACCAGTTATCACAGATAGTTTCTCAGCATGAGTGAATAGTCCAAAAGAAGCAAGGCCAAGTTGGTGGTGGACCATAGTTCTAAATCTATTTCAAAGAGTTAATAAAAATTAAGAGTTTGAGAGTATATGAAGCAAACTGGTTCAACCAGGATCAAGCTAAAGATTGGAAGTCTCTGACTTTGTCTGAGGAACAGAATCTCATTTTAGTTGTTTGTTGCTTCAAAGTTTTAGTCAGTTTTTCTCTATGAATGTAACTAGAGGAAATTCAGCTTTAAAGTCAGGGCCATCTATTGATGATGTTTCCTCGTTAGGTCAGAGACAGCTAGGTGAGATAATTCTTTGGAGGGTAAGTAAAGAGATCAAAAAAATTAAGCCAACATGCACATATGGTTTTGTTGTGACGGATCCACCTTAATAAATTTTTACACATGCACCAAAACCTTGTCTGGGAGTGTAGTTGACAAGTTTCAGCATGAATGGCCAAAATAAGCGACTCCTTTGGCTTCAAAAAAATCCAAATCAGAGTCCAAACCCAGGGCGTTCTTTGCTTTTTATTCTCAACCATCACACAGCTGGAAGTTTCCAACCTGATCAGGCTAAAACGGGCCGCCCTGCAGTCTCTGAAATCTCCACAAACACAACTGTAAATCAGATGAGAAGGGCAAAAAGCTAACATGTTGAAAGAAAAAAAAATTTCCAGGATGTTTTTTACTTCAACGTTGCTACTGCAGCTTCATCAAGAAGTGGCCTGATTTTTCATGAAATAAAAAAAAAGTCAGATTGAGAAGGAGGAGAGTTCCTGGAAATTTATGCATATTCCTGAATTATTTATGAAACATGAAACCATGGCTGCTTTTACATCTGCCGTGCTGAGGACTGTGCTCACAGGTGATGTGGAGCAATCTGCGCACATCTCTCTCCTCTTGCTTTAGCATGAAAGCTTCTTCCTGAAATTCTTTAAATAACAGAGAAATAAAATCTAATTTTTCAAAGTTATTTGCTGTATCAACAAGCTTATGTTTCCTCGACACATGATTGCCTTGATGTTCTTTATATGCTGCCATTTGAACACGTAGCAGCAAACGTTCCAGCTGTCCACCTTTACAAGACAGACGTTCACTGCTTTTTGTGTATACATTTACATATAGATTTATGTTTTTTTTATGCTGCCTGGTTACAATCTATCCATCCAGGATGCATACAAGAAAGCTCACTGACAGACAGAGTAACAGTTTGCAAAATGAGACAGGAAATGATCAGAAAAAGAGAAATAGCTAAAGAAGCACATAGGAACAGCAGGAGGGAGAAAGCAATTTAATTCTTATTTCTTCCAACTGTCTTTGTTAAACAAAGCTGACAAGGTGTGGTGAGGCACTTTGTCATTATGAGGAGCTGGTGCTCGGGGATTCACGGTGTAATTAGCTGGCGAGGCAGCCGAGAGATGATCATTGAGCCTGATCTGCATTTGAGACACAGTGGGGAGGGTTGAAAGGGGCGGGCTCTCCGTTAAATTACCTGCTCTGCTGCTGTCTGCAGAGAAATGACATTATCTGCTTCAAACTGGGTTTATTTCACACTGCTTCTTTATGTCAATGTCATCCTTTATCTGTGTTAGGCCAGTCTTTTATTTGCAATTATTAGACAGAGGTGAAAGAGTGACGGCGGGGATAGATGGGTGGATAGATAACTGGAGCGCCAGGAGCACAGATGAGAGCTCGCTGGAAATCCATCAGTGGGGGAGGTCAAGGGAAGCTCATCGGCATGTGAATGAACACCAGGACACACTCTGGCGAGAATCGTGTTGGTTAATATTTCTGTGCTTATCTGCAAACATTCCACTTTCCACATTTTGCATTAAAGCTGCTGCATAACGGATCACTGTGGACTCTGAGCTAGATTGAAAAGGAGAAAAAGGATATTTTTCCCCCAACTAATCATTAGAATAATTCCAGATTGTGCAAATACATTATAAATGTTTTATTTTTTAAGTTGCATGAGACTCAGTTGTTCGCTTGGAAAAAAAGCCTGCTCTTCTCATTGAGCTTTTCTTTAAGCATTTAAAAAACAAACCAGGCTAATTAAACAATGCTTTCATGCATTTAAATATCTTACCATCTTACTGCTCAGCAAAGCTCTGACAGTATTACTATGGGAGTCTGGGAACAAAGGAGGAAAGAACCAAAAGAAGAAGAAATGTAGTGAACTCCTCAGACTTGACTTTACTTTAACAGGAACTGATTTAATCCAGGTTTCATAAACTGTACCTGCTGGACAATAGGTCTAGCCAGAATAACTTCGTATTTCTGCAGTGGCATCTCCAAAAACGTAATATTTTCAAAATATTGTCAGTTTGTATTGTCAAAAAAGGTCTGGATGTCAGCATGGCAGTGTCCTTCCAATATGAATGGTGTCAATTTGCTAATTTGGAAATACAAAAAGCTTTTTAATAATCCCAGATGAGATTTAAATGCTGATTTATGTGTTGAAACCATGAATCTGAATCTGTCTTCCTATTCAGTGATGTGACTACATGTTTGAATATAAAAACACCCATAAGATATTTTATCTTCAGTAATAGATGGACATGTTTGGTCTTTCTCTAGTCTAACAAAATAGTTATTTTAAAATTAACACTTATCCACATATTTTATGCGATATTTAATTAGACAAAGCTCTTATGTTACTTCAAATCTTTGCCTGATTGGGTGTTCAGCACTTTCTGACATCTCCTCCCCCGGAAACTCATGGTTCTCAGTGGACTTGGTTCTGACTAAAAGATCCAACGAACCAACCCAAAAACCTTGCCACAGCTGGTCAGAATAAGGCTTAGTCACTGTCTCAGAATTGGTGCTTTGTTTTTTTATGTTTACACAAATTTAGACAAATGTAGTTAAGCTTGGAATATAAAGTTTCTGTAACATAGCTTTATTTTTCTTCTGCACCTTAGACATGTACTCTGTGATTTAGTAACCTTTAGAAGTAGAAATCAGCGAGTAGATCTTAGTTTGATCAATCATAAATGCAATTCCTGGTTGTGTTAATGCTTCGTTAAAATGTTCCTTTGGAAGCTCCATGCCTCTTAATTTAAACTTCATGAGGCCAGTTGTTTTATGAGCATTATAATAGTTTCTGTCTCATCAAGCCAGAAGAAAACCTTTACAAACACAACAAAACTTTGGTTCTCCAACAGGAATGGCTGCACCATTCCGAAGACACTTTGTTCATGTTTTCTAATAAAGTGAATTAAATGCTTAGAAAGGAAACAGAACCCAAAAAAGGTAAAAAAAAATATTTCATTTTGCTGGGTCCAACTGTGCGATATTCCCTTACTGTTTTTTTTCCTCGTGCAGAAACATTTTCCCAGAAGCAGCCGAGTGTGACAATTTAATTTAGAGGAAAATAAAAAGGATAATTCACTTCTGCACAGATATGCACCAGAAAGAAATGACACTGAGCCTCATGAGTGAAAAACATGTATTTTTAATTGCAGGAATTGATAGTCGAATTATACCGACACCATATTTGATTACTTCCTCTCACGATTAGAAATGGATTGCAAGAATAACAGAACTGTAATGTAACCACTCATAACCTTTCATAGATACCTGAACTATTTGTAATACTTTGTATCATCATTTGGTTGAAGTTGTTTTTGAAATGAGATCCTTCAGATTCTCGGCTTTGGATTGGAGCTTAAAAAAGGTCAAATCAAAAGCAGGAATGGACTCTGATAAAAGATGGAAAAGTACAAAGGTCTTTCATCGTAGGAATTTTGAGTTTTTTTGAACAAAGTGATTAAAATTCATGAGTGAGATGTTTGGGTTTGTCAGTCATCCACATTTCCACCAACAAAAATCAAAACTGGCTTGCAGTTTAAGGTCGGCGCATCTCACAGAGCTCTGTTCATCTGAACATCGAAAGAGGATGGACCAACTGTAGTCCGACCAACACATGGCAATCCACTTAAACCAATTGAAATAAGAGCATTACTCAAACAAGCAGTCAAGAGGCCCAGGGTAACTCTGGAGGAGCTGCAGAAATTCACACTTCAACTGGGGAAATCTGCTGACAGAACAGCTTTTAGTTTTGGACTTCTGATCTCTAAATAGAAGACTGGCAAGAAGAAACTCACTGTTGGAAGAAAGCCCATAAAATTCCCCTCTGGGGCTGCCAAAAGAAAGAAAAAGGTGTTCTAAGTCCAAATGAATTTGTAGCCGACTTGCAATATTTGTGTGGGAAAACCTAAACCCTGAACAGGCCATACCCAAGGTGAAACATGGCAGTGGCTGCATCATGCTGTGCGGGGTAGGTTTCCTTAGCAGGAAGTGGGATGCTGGTCAGAACTGATAGGAGAAGATGGATTGGGCTAAATGCAAGTCAATCGTTCGAATCTCACAGCCTGCCACTCTGGGTCCCTGAGCTAGACCCTTAGCCCCTGAATGCTCCTCGGGGGCCGCACAATGGCAACCCACTGCTCCCTTAGGGATGGGTTAAATACAGAGGACAATTTCCCCATTGTGAGATCAATAAAGTCTATATCATCATTATTATTAAACATACAGCCAGAGATATTATTAAATGGTTTAGATCAAAGCATATTCATGGCCCAGTCAAAATCCAGACCTAAATCCACCTGGGAATTATGGAAATTGTTGTTCACAGATGTTCTCCATTTAATCTGACTGAGCTTGAGCTTAGCCTCAAAGACTCACAGTAGTAACTGTGTAACAAAATGTGGTTCTACAAGGCATAGAATTAAAGCTGAATACAAATGCATGCCACATGTTTTAGATTATTTGTGAACACCATGTACTATTTTCCCTTCCCTTTACAGTTATGCTTTATATTGATTTAGTATCACAGGGCTGCACGGTGGTGCAGTTGGTAGCACTGTTGCCTTGCAGCAAGAAGGTCCTGGGTTCGATTCCCGGCCGGGGGACTTTCTGCATGGAGTTTGCATGTTCTCCGCGTGCATACGTGGGTTCTATCCGGGTACTCCGGCTTCCTCCCACAGTCCAAAGACATGCCTGTTAGGTTAATTGGTCACTCTAAATTGCCCTCTGGTGTATGAATGAGTGTGTGCATGGTTGTTTGTGTGTTGCCCTGCGATGGACTGGCGACCTGTCCAGGGTGTACCCCGCCTCTTGCCCATAGATTGCTGGAGATAGGCACCAGCTTCCCTGTGACCCATTATGGAATAAGCGGTAGAAAATGATTGACTGATTTAGTATATAAATCCAAATAGAATATCTTGAAATTTGTAGTTGTGACGAGAAAAAAAAATGTCAAAAGATTTAAAGAGTGTGAATACTTCTGCCAAATACTGTAGAAGATGATACTGAATAATCCATTGAAAGGTTCACGGAGTTTCTGAGTCAAACAGAAACCAGGATCACAAACTCTGTACACCTTTACAGCAAAGAGTGTTATCCAGTTGTCCACACTGATGGATTAATTGGACTGATGGAAAATGAAAAAACATAAGTATGTAGAAGGGGGAGGGACCTGAGGTAAACAGATATAACTCTCATCTGCCATCCTGAACATAAGCTAATTGTAGAATAAATAGTCTAAAAATGCTCTTTAACAGCTGCTAACATCATGTCAAGTATTGTTTCTTGAAAAACCCAGTCCTAAAGAAAATGATTTACGGGTTTTAGAAAATGTTGGACTGAAAACAAGAAGGCGGTGACAGAACAGAACAGTAAAAACATTCTTTAAAAGGTCAGACCTGCAAATTGTCTTCAGTTGCTGCAGCTGTTTCCCATCACTGCTGCTGCTTTAAGCCACAATGATCCAACAGCTCGACACATTACGTAATGTCAGTTAAACATGGGCCTGATGTTGTTAACAATGTGTGTACAGTGCATCCTCCATGTGCCGAGTAGGTGGGAGCAAACTGCATCTGTTTGAGTGCAATGTGTGTGTTTATGTCCATATGTGAGTGTGTGGGAGGATGACTCAGACAGCAGGTGAATCACTCCAGGCAGACATGCGCACACACACAAACACACACACTGAAGGGTGTTGGGGATTGCCTGCAGAGAAAATAGCACCTAACTTCTCCACCCGATTTAGTCCAGTTAACCCACCAACAACACACAACAACACTGCCTGCACTCTAAACAAGGCCAGAGGTTCTGCACACTGATGGTCACACAGAAACTAACACCTAACTGGCTGCTAGGGTTTTGGTTCTGCAGGACTTCCTGGACTTTATGGATAGAAAGCTGAGTACTTTCATTTTCCATAGATTTCAGGGCAGTGCCTATGGATGTGAGCCCTCAGTTTGCTCAAATGCCATAAAAGGTCAGCTGCAGCCAGAGTCTAAGTTTGTTCTCATACTGCAAACCCCGACATATATCCGCTTCAAACACACACACACCATCACACACACACGTTGCGTGGCAACAATTTGCATACAAATATGCCAAACCACATTTCAGTGCACTAAAGGCTCTGAACAAGAGTGATGTCACCTGACCACCCAGTGACGTCCTCATGTAGTGACACTTAATAGCTGAACACAACCTGAGAAAAGACGGAAAGAAGGAATTTAAAGATGAAAACTCTGTGTTTGATTAGAAATGAGTGGAATCAGAGAAGCAAACTCTTCTGAGAGATTTGATGTTACAAAACAGACCTAAAAACAGCTGAACTCTCAGGAGGTCATTTATAGGAAATTGAAAGTACACCCTCATTCGAATGAAGGGTTTTGCATATCGGAACATAATGAAAATGATTACCAGGTTCTACATATTTTGAAATCTAACTTCCCGTGTAAAAAACGCAAAACTGATCTCACATTTTCCTAATCTATTAAACAAATTAAAATTGAAAAACTATGAAAAGAAATTTGTACATCCCTTTATTCAATAGTTTAAAACCATGTTTTAAACTATTTGCAGCAACGGTGATCAGTAAACCTTTTCTTCATAATTTCACATATAACAATTATCAGTCTCACAGATAATTGTTGAGGAATCTTGGCCCCACCTACTCTTTACACTGCTGCTTAACACTTAGGCTGAGATCTGGACTTTGACTGGGCCACTGCTACATCTTAATTATTTTCTTTTCCACCATTCTGTTGTACATTTGCTGCGGCCTTTGGGATGATTGTTCTGTTGATGACCCAGTTTGGGCCAAGCTGCAGCAGACAAATGGACTCACATATGACTAGAATTAAATGACAACACAGACATTCATGGCTGTGTAAATGACTGCAAGGCGCAAGTACTGTGGCTGTAAAACATCATTAGCCCTCCATCAACATGCTTGTCAGTTGGTATCAGGCTGTTTTCTCCAAACATGGTGCTATGGCAAGCATCTCTATTTTGGTCTCACCTGTCTTTGGATTTTAAATGCAAATGGGCTTATAACCTGTCGTAGATTGATGGTCAGCAACAGCTGCTTCTCCACAGGCATTGCTGATGTCTTCCCATCCTGCCATTGTGTTAAAACATACCTGTACGCTCTAGAGGAGAAAATGGCCCAAACTCCAGCTTCTAGGCACTCACACAGATGATGATTGATTAACCCTTTATGTTTAGGAAATGATAAGGTAGTGGAATATGTTGTGTTTTTGTGCAACTGGGCTTGGACCTAAATTAACGTAGAACCTGGTAATATTCTAAAACTTTTTATAATGTCCTGATGCATTAAACCGAAGTAACTGTATATTCAGTTAATATTGACTGTCTCTGCTTCATTACTGCAGAGAGAAACTCCCTTAAGACTCACAAATAAAACTCCTACTCATATAAATCTAAACACGAGTACAAAATGAATCAGAGCAGATTTTCTAGTCTGTCAGCCGTATTCGTCTCACTCAGTGTCACATCTGTTTTTATTTTGTATTACATTTATTAGTTTTGCTGAAAACAACAGCAACAAAACTGATGTCGGCTTTGTTTGATTTAAAGCGATTAACATTTGCATAACTCAAGTGCAAAGGTTTCTACAAGACAATGATTTGTTTGGTCCCATTTTCATGCACTCAACTCCTTCGATTTTCAACAGCACTTTTTAAAAGCATTACTGATGTAAACAAAGAGGCTCAAATGTGCGTGAACACTAAATCTTAACTCCCTCCGTCATAAGCATTCAATCCCATCGGGCCCCACGGGCTCCTTCCATCACTCTGCAAGTGAATAAAACGTCTAAAAATGTCGCTGAACGAATAAATCAGACCGCCGCTGCCAGTGGGGCGACAGTGTTTCAGCAGGCAGGCGCCTCGCTACAATTACAGCACAGACCTTTAACTAATGACCTTGTCTGAAGGAGTAATAGAACAGTGCCGGATGAAAGAAAGATGGAGAGATAGCAGAGGGTGTGGCTCGCAGCAGGGCCATTTAGGACGGGAGGAGGATGTGCGAAAGGAGATTAAAGGGAGAACAGGGGGGACACAGGGTTGTTTTGGACATCAAATATTCATGGCATGCTGATAGATGGAGTGACAAGCCGGAGAATTCGCATAACCTCTCATCTGAATTCTCTATCAGTGTCAAGAGAGGAAAGGTTGAATGTTTCTATTCAGTGAGGCTCTTTGGAACATATTTTAAGTTTAGCAACAATAACTTCAAAATGCACATAAAACAGCTTTAAAACTGGGATCAGGGTGCATCTTAATGCAGCTACTATAGCAGGTGTGTCAGAAGTTAACATACAGTCATTATGAGCATGTACATAATAAATACTGAACTTTCTACTACCAGGTTGGAAGGATTACACAACATACAACTTTAATTTGCTACTTTGAAGCAGGAAAAAGACAGATGTTGCTGGGAAAATTTTAATAATTTTGATGGTTATAGGTTTGATAGGGGGTGGGGAGCTGCTGACCTCGACGGGGGACATTATCGGGCGGTGGATGTACTTTGAGGATCTCCTGAATCCTACTGTCACACCTTTCCAGGTGGAAGCAGAGATTGGAGCCCTGGAGTTTGCCTCATTATCAGCCAGGCTGAAGTCACCGAGGTGGTCAAAAAGCTCTGCAGTGGCAAGGCTTCAGGGGTGGATGAGATGCCTGCCCTGGGTACCTCAGGTCTCTGGATGTAGTAGGAACACGCCTCTTCAACACCGTGTGGCGGTTGTGGGCAGTGCATCTGGACTGGCAGATTGGGGTGGTGGTTACCTGTCACAGGAAGGGGGTTTCTGAGGGTGTGTTCCAACTACAGGGGGATCTCACTCCTCAGCCTCCATGACTGTAGAACCTGTTCTTCAGGAGGAGCAGTGTGGTTTTTGTGTCGGCCGTGGAACACTGTACCAGCTCTACAGTCTCTACAGGGTGCTCAGGGGTTGATGGGAGTTTGTACAATATGTTTATTGGTCATGGAGGAGGCCTTCGACCGTGTCCCTCATGGTGGCCTGATTGCATTAAGTCGGACTTGTTGGTGCCTCTGGTACTCCGGCAGGGCTGCCCTTTGTTACCGGTCCTGTTCATAATTTTCATAGACAGGATGTCTAGGTGAGGCCAAGGGCCAGAGGCAATCTGGTTTTTGTACCAATGTATTTTTCTCTTCTTTTTCGTAGATGACCCCCTCTAGCCAAGACCTACGGCGTGCACTGTAGGCGAGTGTGAAGCAGCGGGGTGAGAATCAGCTCCTCAAAGTCCGAGGCCTTGGTTCTCGACCAGAAAAGGGTGGCTTGTCCTCTCAAAGTTAGAGGGGAGTTTCTGCCTCAAGTGGAGGAGTTCAAGTATCCCGGGTTCCTGTTCACAACGATAAGTAGCTATACCTGAATTCAAGATGATTTATGATTGAGTGACAAGCAGGAAGGTTAACACCTCATCATCCAAGTTCTCGCTTCATTCTCTAGTCTACACTAGAAAAAACAAAAACAAAATCTTTTTAGTGAGCCTCTTAGTAGAATATTCTCTCTGTGATTAAAACCATCTCAGAGCAGAAGATAGACAGATTGTTTGGTAACAATAATCTCAAAATGTGCAAAAAGGTTTAAATCAAAACAATAACAGTTTTTAAGCATCTGCCTAGTTTGACTTTCATCAAGATCATTTCAGACCTCTCCTCTGCCCTGAATGTTTTAAAATTTTTATCATGTCAGAAAAAAATTTCTACTTTTAATCTTCCAGATCAAAAAATTGCACAGGTGCTGTGAATTTCTGCAATCAGTGTTTTTTGCCTGAGGGAGCGCCACCCTGAAAACACCACGCTCCGAGAGGTGCAGGTTTATCCACTTCATTGTTTCCCTAAGAATGCTGATTGAAAACAATCTGATTTAATACACTCAATTCCCTTCAGAAATCATAACAACTCTGAATGTTAGCTCTGATAAGAGCGCAAGCCCAGTGGAACTTTGTTTTGGTGAGACAAAGCACCAGAAGCAGGGGAGGTGAAGGTGCCAAACACTGGAGAAGATTTTAATCTTAGAGATTTTAACATAAAATCATTCATCAGAAAGTGACACTGCCAGAGTTCTGAATACATAATGACAGATAAAACAGCTCAGAATAAACACAGAAAATCTGGGTTCAGGAGGTCTGAGCTGATTAATGATGCCAATCACTCTTACTCTACACTGTTATGACAAAGTCTTGGTAAACAGAAAGTTCATCCCTTTTCTAGCAAGTTAAAGTTGGGAGTTTGCTGGTCTGGACTATACAGGTATGTCAATGCCAAGATGGGAAAACAGCAATGACTTTAGAGAAGCAACTGTTGCTGCCCGTCATTCTGTTAAGGCTTTCAAGGTCCAAACTGAAGTTCATCATTCTATAGACAGGTCGAATATTCTGGAGTGGAAAACATTTAAGAGACCTGCCAATCTTCCCAGGAGTTGACGTCCCACTAAATTCACCCCAAGGTAAGACAACCAAAGAGCTCCATCGCAGACTCTACAGGCCTCAGACAGCTTGTTAACAGGTTCATGACAGAACAGTTAGAAAAAGACATATGGCTTTTGTGCTTTTGTGGAATTGCTGAAGGAGAAAGTCACCTCTCCCCTCAAAGATTGTGGCAGCGATAGACCAGTTACCAAGATATTAAAAACTAAAATTATCTGTCAGGATTCCTAAGCTTTCAAGTCATTTTAATGAGATGAAAGAGAAACTGCTACTGTAGAAAGACATTTTTTGAAAATGGGTCTTCAACAGGACAATGATCCCCACAGAGCAGCAAATTTCTAACAGAATGGATGAAAAAGAAAACGATAAAAGGTGTTGCAAAGGCCTACTCAAAGCCCAGTTTTAAAGCTGAATTGAACGCTGTGGTGGGACCTTCATAGAGCTGTGCAGAAAGAAATGTCTGCAGACCTCATTTAACCGAAGCAACACTGGAATGAAATTCCTCCACAATGATAAGAGATTAAAAAAAAAAACACAATACTTACTAGGCTGAAGATGGTTGTAGAAGCTATTAAATCTTTGGTTGTACTTCACATACATACAGCTTTTCCAATTTTGCTTAATCTTTGTTTATTAAACAGTGAGTCTGGAATCTGTTGTATGCTTTTGTGTGCTTGATGTAGGGTCGTGATACATAAATTCCTGGAATTAAAACAGTCTGTTCTTCCCTTTTACTGTGACTTTACATAATGTGAATGGAAGCAGCTCAGAATAAACAAAGATGTGTGCAGAGGGCTGAGCTGATTAATGATGGTTATCACTCTGACTCCACACTGCTACAACAAACAGCTTTGGAGGGAAAAAACCCTGAAATGTGAGCAAACAGTGAAGCAAACAGTTGTGTTGGTCTGAATCAGTGATGTGTGACGTGGAGTAAACTCCAGGGACATACACACAGATGCACATGTGCACAGGGAAATGCATGGTAAAATCAACCTGAGTCTGCAGGCTCATCTTCACCATGTGTTCAGAAATCACACAGACACTCAGACAGTCACCGGCTGGTGAAATCAAGCTGGCTTTGGGACGATAAGTCCTGAAAATTAGATGGCTTGCCACTATTGTGCAGTACAGATGGATTTGAATGAACACACACACACAGATTATAAAGACACGTAAATCTTTCATTTCTCTCCTCTCTGCCCCATCACACCCCTGGCATGTGCAACTGTGAACTTGATTACATTCATATGGCTCTATGGGTGTGTGTGTGGCCTGATCCACTGGATTTCCAGAATCACCGTCACAATCTGTTGCACGGATAGATGGATGAGGTGAGGGAGGAGGGATGGAAAATGCAGCGCAGGAAAAACTAATTACAGAACAGAAGGTCCTTGGGCTCAGAGGAATGCACTGACTTTACGCTCACCGTTTGTGTTACTTTTTCCACCTCACACAAACACGAACATGGAAACTTCCTCTTAGACAAACACCGTGAAGGTGGGTGATCCCTATCTTCAAAAAGCTTTGCCTTCATAAACATCTGCTGTACGATCGGTCGCTTTATAAAAAGCTAAGGATTGTTTCTGAGGACAAGATCGGTTCTGAAAATAATCACTCATATAGCGCAGATTAAAAGCACACATTCATCACTAAACACTGCAACCATGAAATGAATGAAGTCTGACCTCATCTTTTCACTGTAGATATTTTTTCTGCACAAACACCTCCTCAAGGCTTTTCCAGTGAACACCAGCAGCATTAAAGAGACTGAACGTTGGTGTTGAATGAACAATAAAGCCTGAGAGTCTTTCTGAATCTCAGCTACATTCAATTCCAACCAGACTCAGTTGATGAACTCACAGACTGAAATTTTTTTGAACAGTCACCAGATCTGTGGAGTGCAGTGCTGAAAAACAACAACACAAGATGGATTCCAGCATCTAAAACCCGTACAGGCGTGGGCGCATGCTCCACAGTTGTTTCACAGTGTTTCAACAAGTCTAATAAATTCATCCAGGCAACCCACAAATTTTCAATAATGAAAGTGTAGTAGGAGCAAATTAGAATAGATGATAGATGGAGATGAGCAGCCTGGTGTCAGAACAACTAAATGTTTGCTCAGTCATATTAAATCAACCCAAATACATGATGCGTAAGCCTTTCCACGGATAAATTAAAATGTGAAAAAAATGCCAAAATTTCAGGTGGCTGAATCTCACAGCTCTGACACACACTGGTGTGTAGAACAAAATGCCCATTTTGTGTCTCTAAATCCATTAAACTTCACATGTCTAGTATTGATTTGGCAGTGTTTTCTATTATGTTGGACAAATGTAATATATTCACATGTTTGATCTGCTTAATGGAGACTTTAGACATAAATTACATTAACTAACAGTTTTTATTCCTACAGAGACATCTGTCTAATTGCAGGATTTTAACCTTAGATGTTTTGTGATAAAAATACCAAACCTGGTGTCATACTTAAAATTTTCTGGTACAAACAAATTCAAATTGCTTTAAAAAAAGGAAAACTAAACTTATTAAGTAAATTAGACAAGTAGCGAGGCCTCTTTTTGTATCAATCCTAACAGTAACGTGATGGAAATCAGATTAAGAAGATTAAGGTTGCTCATGTTTGGTTGCTCATGTTTAGTTTTTGCCTTTTGTTCAGTGTCATGACAGTAAAAAAAAAAAGTGGCAGTGTAGACAGGTGTTGCATGGTGATGATTAACAACAGCAGTGGAGAATCAGTGGTGGATTAATGGAAAGCTGCTCAAGACTTACAAGCTTTGCAACACCGTAAGTACACGACCAGACTTTTAACAAGCACCACTAGATGCAAGTTTCACCTGGTGTTAGAGCACTAACAATGTGTCTTTTTTATTATTTTTTATTTTTATTTTAACTCTGTCCTGTCCTGCAGAGTAGCACTCAAAATTGTTGTCTGAGTTCCAAGAAGAAGTGTCCAATGATGTGTACAGTGGCTCTTGGACCTTCCACAATAATTCTGGCAAAAATTCAAAACACTAAACACATGACACTTAAAGTACCAGTAATATTTTTTGAGATCCATTTTCTTGTTATTAGGTTGGAGACCATCAGCACCGGTTCCCCCCAAGGCTGTGTTCTCTCTCCTCTGCTCTTCTCTCTGTACACCAACAGCTGCATCTCCAGTCACCAGTCTGTCAAGCTTCTGAAGTTTGCGGACGACACCACCCTGATCGGACTCATCTCTGATGCTGACGAGTCCGCGTACAGATGGGAGGTGGACCATCTGTTGGACTAGTGCAGCCAGAACAACCTTGAGCTCAACGCTCTAAAGACAGTGGAGATGGTTGTGGACTTCAGGCAGAACCCAGCCCCACCTGCCCCCATCACCCTCTGTGACTCCACAATTGACACTGTGGAATCTTTCCGCTTCCTGGGAACCATCATCTCCCAGGATCTCAAGTGGGAGCCAAACATCAGCTCCCTCATCAAGAAAGCCCAGCAGAGGATGTTCTTCCTGCGGCAGCTGAAGAAATTCAACCTGCCAAAGTCTATGATGGTGCACTTCTACACAGCCATCATTGAGTCCATCCTCACCTCCTCCATCACCATCTGGTACGCCGCTGCTACAGCCAAGGATAAGGGCAGGCTGCAGCGTGTTATTCGGTCTGCTGAGAAGGTGATTGGCAGCAGTCTACAGTCGCTCCAGGAACTGTACACCTCCAGGACCCTGAAGCGGGCAGTGAAGATTCTGGCTGATCCCTCCCACCCCGGTCACAGACTCTTTGAGACTCTCCCCTCTGGCAGGAGGCTGCGGTCCATCCGGACCAAAACCTCACGCCACAGGAACAGTTTTTTCCCATCTGCCACCAGCCTGGTTAACAAAGCCCGGAAACCACCTTGACACTCTCCCTTTCCCCCACACCCCCCTTTTTTGCTGACAGGACACCTGTAACTTGTAACTCTATGCGTTACATTAACGCTCAGCATGGACTCCTGCTTTACTTGCACTGCCATACTTGCACAATGATCACCTGCACTGTTGTACTGCTCTTGCATCTTATACTGCTCTACATTTACTCTCACTCACTTAAAACTGTGCACATTTATATTTATATTTATATTATATTCTAGATATGTTTATACTGTTTAATTTGTACTGTATTGCACCGACTACGCCAAAACAAATTCCTTGTATGTCCAAAAACGTACTTGGCAATAAAGCTTTTCTGATTCTGATTCTGATACATCATATCAACATCCCATAGAAGAAAATGTATTCATCATCTTGTTGCAAAGATTAGATTTTTCTTTATTTTAAAACCTAAACGTAGAAATAGAGTGATGGTTCTTTAAAAATGACATTTCCTATTGTATATATATAAAAAAATTTAAGTTATCTTCTTCCAAAAGGTCAGGTAGGACTTAAGGCTATAAAAAGTTATATTTAGCTGAACTGAACAAAATGGCCCTTTGGATTGTAAAGGTTGAAGACCCCTGCCCTGGAGAATGTAGATCATTACTCAAACCCAGAGATTTTCAAAAGGCTGCTAAAATTTCCAAATCCAGTCTATTCCACGAGAGGGAGAGTTTTAACACTTAGACGGATACAACAGATCAACATAGCTCTAATCTTGTTAGCCTTGCTGAGCTGAAGTTAGCTCCTGGCCAATTTGTCCAAACACCCCCGAGCTGGTTATAAATTCACATCCTGTTACTTACGGCTCTTCTGGCACTGAATGACCAAAGTGGTGAAAGTATGAAAAAAACTTAGAAGCCACATGATAAGCACCCATCAAAGTCTGATTCACTGTAGCAGCACCAGGAAGGAGCCCCTAACACACCTGGTATGAAATAAAGGTTATTTATTTCAGCTTCTACAACTGCGTGCTTCCTGACTTCAGCTTATCACCTCAATGTTACTGAAAATAGCAATCTGAGTCTTCTTACTACAGGAACATCTCACTATGTGATGATGTAAATGTATAACACTGTTGATTTGGCCACAGCTACTAACATTCTGCTCATGATTTGAAGCTCCCATTAAACATTTATTGACTAATTTTACTATTCTACAACTTGAACCAGGATGTAACTCCAGTGGGTCTGGATATGTGGACAATGTTTCAGTTAAATGTTTGGTTAGGCTGTACTGTTAAGTGTATGAAACAGTCCTTCAGGACACAAACCCCACTCTGTGGGTTATTTTCTCTACAGAGCCGTGATTCCAGAGCAGAGCACAGCAGAGAGTACAGCAGCATGTAGTGGAAGCACAAACCACTTAAATTACAGTAAATTAAAATTTCCTCCCAAAATATTTAATTCTCTGTAACTTTGATCCTCTGAAAACGTATGTTTCCTGAATCCCAAAATGAGCAAAGCATTCCCCTATGCTGAAACAATAAATGCTTCCATGTTAACCAATGGGGCTGATTTGTACACAGTGTAACTGGAGTTAAAGTAAACCATTTTAAGGCATGCTATGAATGTTTTCATGGAAACGTGGCTGAAAAGAACTCATCATTAGAAGATTTGCTTTTCCTGAAGAAACCCTTTAACCGCAATAAAAGACAAACAAAGGATGTGAAATTTGTTTTTTTTATTTGATGAATGAATCATGTCAGTATTCATTCAGGTATTAAATTTGTAATGAATTTTCTCACCTAATTTGGTACTCTGTGTACTGTGAGGCTTTCACCCGTAGTTTTTTACAGATGTATACTTTATTTTGTTTCTTTTTCAGACTTTATGGATCTGATGTCAGCGATTAAGTGAATGGGGAGCAGAGAAGTCGTATCTTTGACTTCTTATTTCTAAATATCCAAAGACATGTCTGAAACAAACCAGCCCTCATGAGATGTTGTTTGCCCTGTGTCTGTTCCAAAGCTCAGAGTTATATTTCAATACTAACACAGACTCCGGAAAGGATTGAAATCCAATTTCCCATAATACTCCACCTTAGGAGTAGACCTGGGAAATCGGCTTTTTAATCCCTGCAGCCTGCGTTTGGTTCACAGTCCCATGAAGCTGAGATTTAATCTCGAGTTTTCTGTCTGTTTGCATCAAAGCTTTTCACAACAATAGTCAATAACATTACCTGGTTTAGATTCAAATTTTATTGACATGGGTTCACTTTACAATTCTGCACCACAACATCTTCACTTAAAAGGATTTTACAGTTTTTTTCATAAATGATCTAGAAATTTTTAAATATTTTAAAATCTAATTAAATGAAAGCTTGCAGCAGAACCCTGTAGCTAGAGCTTAATTAGAGTTCAGCTAATCTTAGCTGTGCAATTATTTTTTTTCTTGATATAATCCTTGATGATCTGTAATACAGGCAATGCTAGGATCTTTAAACGTTAAGGGCGTGGCCTCTAACAGAGGTAATTAAATGAGGTCAACATCAGTCACAGGAGGAACATATTTTTTCTTTTTTTTATGCATATTTGTAACTACCACGGCAGAGAAAATAAAGCTACTAAATAAAGCACTCCACACCAAACTAATGCAATAATAGGTGCTAATGTTGCCACATGCCTCATGCAAATATTTGGTTTTATTTATCACACCAGTAAATGGTTTCAAGTTTCTGGTGATAAGGCAGAAAAGAAAAGGCATTACTGTAGTATACCAAGCCCAGCAGACATAAAGCATGGGAGAGATGGCAAGCTAATTGTGTTTTAATTTTATGTCTTTGATATAAGGTGTTAACATTTGCCCGGCAGTTCATAGCTTGTAATGAATTAAATATGTCACCAGGCATTAAATAGGCATTAATTACATTCATGACAGGGTTGAAAGTCAAATGGTGTCAGATTGAAGATTCTAAAAAACAATTTGAAACCAAATTTATTTAGTATTTTTACTTTAGGTGATTTATTGTATCAATCAGAAATTAACCGGTCAAATTAATAACATATAATCTTTGTGGAACTGTTTAGTTAAAACTAGTTAAAAAAAACTTTGTATTTGAATTTAATTTATTTCTTTTCACTGGCCAGTGTTTTTTTTCTTGGTTCTCTGAGGATGTTTTTCCATTACAAAAAGTAAGAAGAAATGTAGCATCTGTGTTTTGTAGCTGTGCCTGTGCCAAACTGTAACTAAGGCCTAATATGAATTTTGTAAGGGTAAGGGTTAAAAACAATTTCAAATAATTGACATACTGCAAAGTCTCAGTGGACTTCCACATACAGGGATTGGACAATGAAACTGAAACACCTGGTTTTAGACCACAATAATTTATTAGTATGGTGTAGGGCCTCCTTTTGTGGCCAATACAGCGTCAATTCGTCTTGGGAATAACATATACAAGTCCTGCACAGTGATCAGAGGGATTTTAAGCCATTCTTTCTGCAGGATAGTGGCCAGGTCACTACGTGATACTGGTGGAGGAAAACGTTTCCTGACTCGCTCCTCCAAAACACCCCAAAGTGGCTCAATAATATTTAGATCTGGTTACTGTGCAGGCCATGGGAGATGTTCAACTTCACTTTCATGTACATCAAACCAATCTTTCAGCAGTCTTGCTGTGTGTATTGGTGCATTGTCATCCTGATACACGGCACCGCCTTCAGGATACAATGTTTGAACCATTGGATGCACATGGTCCTCAAGAATGGTTCGGTAGTCCTTGGTAGTGACGCGCCCATCTAGAACAAGTATTGGGCCAAGGGAATGCCATGATATGGCAGCCCAAACCATCACTGATCCACCCCCATGCTTCACTCTGGGCATGCAACAGTCTGGGTGGTACGCGTCTTTGGGGCTTCTCCACACCGTAACTCTTCCGGATGTGGGAAAAACAGTAAAGGTGGACTCATCAGAGAACAATACATGTTTCACATTGTCCACAGCCCAAGATTTGCACTCCTTGCACCATTGAAACCGACGTTTGGCATTGGCATGAGGGACCAAAGGTTTGACTATAGCGGCCCGGCCGTGTATATTGACCCTGTGGAGCTCCCGACAGACAGTTCTGGTGGAAACAGGAGAGTTGAGGTGCACATTTAATTCTGCCGTGATTTAGGCAGCCGAGATTTTATGTTTTTTGGATACAATCTGGGTTAGCACCCGAACTTCCCTTTCAGAAAGCTTCCTCTTGCGTCCACAGTTAATCCTGTTGGATGTGGTTCGTCCTTCTTGGTGGTATGCTGACATTACCCTGGATACCGTGGCTCTTGATACATCACAAAGACTTGCTGTCTTGGTCACAGATGCGCCAGCAAGACGTGCACCAACAATTTGTCCTCTTTTGAACTCTGGTATGTCACCCATAATGTTGTGTGCATTTCAATATTTTTAGCAAAACTGTGCTCTTCTAATTTAACCTTCACACTTTGCTCTTAGTGGTGCAATGTGCAATCAATGAAGACTGGCTACCAGGCTGGTCCAATTTAGCCATGAAACCTCCCACACTAAAATGACAGGTGTTTCAGTTTCATTGTCCAACCCCTGTATAGTGAACCTTCTTACAAATTGGCATTATATACGGAATTGTTTTAAAGTTCCTTTAGATGACATCTCTTAGGACTCAAAGCTATTATAAATAGCTTAATCAATCCAGAATTGAAATTTTAATTGTAACCACCAATTTGCACCTAAATCAAAGCAATTTTGAACTAAAGAAAACCAATATTTTATTGATAAAAATACAAAAGTTTAACAATTTAATTGCAGATAAAAGCCAGATTTTATGAGCCTCTTAGGGCGACGAAATGTTCTCCACGTTCCTATTCAAGTTTGCAGCACTTTGTGGTCGTCTCCATGTCTGGCTGATAGAAATCAGACTTCACACTTCATAATGAATTAATGCACAGACCAGAGCAGCTCTAGACGACACATTTCTCAGCCCAGATCTTGTTGTGTGGCTGTCTGCCAGTTCATCAGCCAGTCGTTCATTCACTGAGTCAGTCCACCGCTTGCCAGAATGTCCATTATTTCATTTCCTCCCCTTCCTGTCTCATGATGCCACTGCCTCTCTGTCTCTCTCCATCTCCATCCATCTATAATGCTTCCAATTTCACACTTTCACCATCAGGACATGGAATTAATTAGATTGCCAGCAAGTTTATACACTCCCACACACAAAACATGACCAGCATCTTGAATTTCAGCACTCGCCAATCAAACTGACTCCCTGAGGTGCAGGGACTGTCATTAGGGATGGGTAAGTCCAAACACACCCACGGCAGGATTTCCCAAATGCAAAACGTCTGTTGCAGAGTTCTGCTCACCACAACAACAGCAAGGGTGTTGTAGCAACAAGATAGGCAGCTGTAGAGCAGAGTAACAGCTGTTAATTTGGAGCCACATCTGGCAACAGATCTTCTCAGTCCACAAACACTCGCAGTACAGATAAGGTCTCCAGAGAGAAGAAGCGTGTTGCAAACCATGAAACACGGGGAAAGAGTCCCATATGTGCCAGCTCAGCGTCCGATCCAAACCGATGTGACATTTGCTGCACAGGAAGCGCCATGCATCCGCTAAATCTTCTCAAATATGTCTCTCTTTTTACCGGTTAACCATCACATCGCCCCAGATGAAAAGTGTGATTATGCAAAACATTCGTTTACACTCTCAACTGGCACTACAAAGCATACAGCCAGAGCACCACAAGGCTCTACTGGGTTTAGAGAGCACTGGCTGAGAGAGACGAGGTTCACAACAAACTGATTTTAGTCGAAAGCTGTGCGAGACCTGCTGCCAGGCTTAAGCACAGGAATCAATAGCCCACAGCTGCAAGGAGCACGCCAGTACAAAACGTTCGATAATATATGAGGCCTTGGAGGATGCGTTCAATGAACGGCATTTCTATAAACATCATATGCTGAACATACAAGGATTCTGCTATTAGATCACTTTTAACATTGTGTTGGATCCTTAATTTCGATTTAACCCCAGATTTCTGAATTTGCCATCCATTTTGTTTTGTTAGATTGCTATTTTAAAACCTTAGATTCAAATATAAATGTTTACGTTTATACTTTTGTAAATTAAATATTTTATTTAAAGATTTTAAAAACATCAAGTTATTTAGCACGTGGTTTTCTTATTTAATGCCTAAACCAGCCCAACCATTCATTCTGGGGTAAAACTAGAGCAGCCATGTGTAAAGGTGGTCTGATGATTTGGCCGACATTCTTTTCCTACTGTTGTGCATAAACACCAGTTTCGTCTGGACTTTGACTGTACGTGTCTAGTCAGATTTATCTTTCAAAACAACTTATGCTGTAGAGACTGAGGTTGGCACAAAATATCTGTCACATATCCTACAGAGTCCAGATCGTTATTGGCGTTTAGTGCTCACATCACTAATGTCATACTAATTAAATAATGTGTGTTATTTTACTACACTTTAAAGCTATTGAGCTTTCAATGAAATGCAGCTGTGAAAGCGTTAACACATTCAATGAATTGTTTTATTTTTTGTTAAGAAACATTAAAGAAGCCTCTCCCAATGCCTGTTGATGCGTATTCTGCACGTACCAAAGGTCATTATAGAAGCACTTTGTCACCATCTAGCAGTCAGAGTGAGAACTACATCTGATGGGATTTTATAGCATTAAGCTGTATCTAAAATACTGTGATTATGCACCAGGATGGATTATATGTAACATATGTTGTAATTCCCTTTTAATGGTCTCTTCAACAATAGCAGCATCAGTAAAACAGTACCTGAAACTGGAAATTTTATTTTTTCACTACTAAGCACAATAATGTTTACCATAACGTATCTATTCTATGTGTCTATTAGAAAAAACAGATTAGGATCTCTGTCAAGGAAAACGACATTTACACAATTGCAAGTATATTCAGACAGTAAGGAGTTCAATGACAGAATCTACAAAGTTGGTTTCTCCTATAGTCCTTAATATCCTGCTTCTCAGATTTTCTTTACCTTTTGATCTTTAATTCTGAAAAAACGCTCATGTTAATTTGTGTTTAACATAGTAAAACCTGTAATATCTGCCACTGTCTAATCCTGGAATAAGTTTCTTTCTTTTCCCTTTCTGTGTTTAACATTTCAACGCCTTACAGCATTCAAGCCTTTCTGGCCATTCTCTTACTAAACATTTGATCATCTTCTCACACACATTGCCTCATCATCTGTTACCCTTTAATTTCTGAATTCCTCAAGCTGTCTCCTCTCTGATCATTTGCCTCCGATCTTCTTTCAGAACATTATCCTGTTCTCCATCATCTTCATCCTCTGAAGAAGAACATATTCCCCATGCTACTTCATTTATTTTATCCCAGTTTCCCTCCTGTTCCCAACTCCTGGTCATACCTTTTAAACAGGAAAGGGGAGGAAAAACTCTTATTCTTGTTGTTTAAGTTTGTTCAATAACGACAAGAAGTGATTGCACTAATTTTCAGCTGTGAAAAAGAAGTTTGATTTTCACCATAAATAGTACTAATTAGAGGATGAGTGATGCTGAGGAAAGAAAATGGAAATACATGTTTGTTAGCAGTATGTTTTTCATGTGTGGGAGTCCAATATCAGCTCCGCTCAGTCTAAGGTTTGTAAGGGCAACGTTTAAATCTGGTGTTAAAATGTCAAGGTTTTTCTTTACATATGATCAGCAACTAAAACCCAACATAAAATTCAAACATGGACCTCTCGCTCAACCTGGAACTCTAAACTGAACTATGAGGTCGTGTTGCTACCGGGAACACATATCAAGTCCATAAACTCACCCATGAATAAATGGCTCAGAGCCATTTATTGACCTAATCATATGTTACATACGCTTACAGTTAATATTGTGACGTTTGCTCCCTGAATGCCTCAAATCTGTTGGTAAAAACTTAAAGTACTTTGACAGAATGGAAGAAACTCAACACAGATGATGTTTATCACTGTCTGTAAGAAGTTTTGTTGTTTCCTTATGTGGATCTGCTCCAAAAACAATGCAAAGTAGATCATCAAATTTAATGACGGGATTGTTTTGCTTATCTCGAACATCAGCAATAAATACAACTTCTTTGTGCCAACTTCTTCATAACAATGAGGAAGAAAGCGTTTTCTATGAGCCGCAGCAATGAACAACTGGAGAGGGAGAGAAAAATCCATTACAGGAGAGGAAATGATGCAATTTCTCCACTGACAGCAGCAGCAACACAAGAAGAAACTCTGATAATGTGAAGAAAATGACTCTTTTTATGATCCCAACTTTTAAATTGTTTGATTCACTTTTTTAAAAAATGTTTCAAAACTATTGCATGTGCAAGAATTCGGAAGTTTCGATAATTTAGGTGTGCAAGTGAGGTTGAGGGATGGAGGTTTGATTCTCCTTACGCTATGAAAGCACAGAGTAAAGCTGAGTGGGGTAAAGCTTTTACAAACTGTGCAAAATAAAGACAAGTAACTTCAAAATAGAGGAGAAAGAGTTGGACCAGAACCAAAACAAGAAAACCCAGCTGGACTAGTGAGTGGGGAGGCTGGTTTTCTGAAGGATTTGTGTAATTTATGTAAAATGTGATTTAAAGATGGCTGTAGGAATGGTAATAAAAGCTGTGTTTTATGTTTAAAAGCTCAGAGCTCAGTCTCTCCTACCAATATTGCTGCACTATAAACATAATTTTAGTGTCATTACAAGTAGAAAGTCCTTGAATCTGCAGCACAGAAGCATATTTCTAACAAAGAGACATTTTAAAACAAGGTTACAGTCAGGTACAACAAAGGCCAAAAATATAACTTCTATACCAACAACGTTTTGTATTTTTGTGTACTTATAGCAAGCATTTCTTGTCAACGTTGTTTATACAGCACATAAATAAAACTGGCACCACAATGCTGTACAGCAATGATTAAATGCAACCAAATGCAAGAAGAGAATACTTCACAAACAAATTAACCACAACGTGGCATAAATAGGAATAAATAAAAACTAACAAAGTAGATTAATTTCAGAAAACACAAAGAAATACTGTGGCAGAAAACTGTGGTGTCACACTCTACCCAGAACAAAACTAAGAGTCTTTAAAAGCAGTTTGAAGATTTTCAGGCTCTAGGTAGTTCTTATGAGAAAAATAAGCCACCTTGTTCAGGAATTAGAGTAAATATGATTTGGGGTTCATGGAAAATATAGAAATGAAAAAAAAGAAAAGGTTTCAAATTCATATGTGACATATAAGGTGAAAACCTGGATAATATAGCCATATTTACTTTTTCCAACATGTTGGATTCCATTCACAAAATATCAAACCGTTCTATATGAACAATTTTGTTGTACATTCGCCCATACATCCAAATTTAGTGTAAAGAAATAAA
Source organism: Girardinichthys multiradiatus (assembly GCF_021462225.1). Taxonomy (NCBI): domain Eukaryota; kingdom Metazoa; phylum Chordata; class Actinopteri; order Cyprinodontiformes; family Goodeidae; genus Girardinichthys; species Girardinichthys multiradiatus. The sequence goes on from NC_061806.1 coordinate 29,615,164, forward strand.
ATGATAGTGAGGCCAGCTTAGCCCGTTTAATTAACCCCAACATCTTTTCAACTACAGTTACACAGCAGTCCACATATGCCACTGTTTAGACTCAATTTAGCTGTAAATGGGCTATATCTGTATGGTGCTTTATCAGGTCAGAGGTCTCCAAAACGTTTTACGCTACAATCAGTTATCCACCCATTCACAAACTGACAGTGGTGAGCTACATTGTAGCCACAGCTGCCCAGGTGCCACAGTCAGCACCGGGTCATCAGCATCAGCAGGCAAAGTGGGTGAATTGTCTTGCCCAAGGGCACAATGACTGAGACAGACAGAGCAGGGGTTCAAAGCGGCAACCCACCGGTTACAGGACAAACCCCTACCAACTGAGCCACCATCGCTCAGGTGTTAGAGGTTGTTGGTGGTTAAAGCCATATTTCACCATGCAGGCAATATTTTTGCTTTCATTATGCAGGCATCTGATCCACATCTGCATGGTGCCAGGTGAGGAATTTTCATGATACTAAATGGATGAGTCTGTGGGAGTGAGATCCAATAAAAAGACTGAACTCAATTTAAAATGAGTCATTAAACTTTTCATTTTTGACTTTTGTGTGACTAATTTTAAGCAAAAGTAACAAATTACAAAATAGCAAAAGGTTTGCTCAAACATTTTGCTCTTAGATTAAATACATAGTTTACCATGGCCCATTTAGGCTTTTACAACAACAGAAAAACACCTGAAAATTTGTCAATACTTTAAATGAAGGGCCTTTTCATTCATGCTATGAAATTCAAAGTGATGCCAACAGATTCTACTAATCATGACAATGTGACTCAGTGGGAGTAAACACACATTTGTGAGCAAGTGCTAAAGACAAAAGATCAGATATATAAGAGCACAAACCCCAGCAAATTTACTAGGAGCAAATACTGCAAAAATCTGTAGTTTCTGTTGGTTAAATGTTCAAATTGTTGAAGCTGAATCTACTGTGGTCACATCAAAGTAGCAAATCTGACTCTAGATGAGTTATGCATGGTTTAGATGTTTCCCTGCTTGAACAGGCCTCATTTAAATGAAAGTGTATTTTTATCTTGTAGAAATTGGAGCAGAAACATCTAAAACTTGCATTACAATGGCCTTGAATATTTGGAATTGCCCACAGATGCTTGGATGTTGTTTCAGACATGCCCAAGTCAGAGGAATTGGGCATGTCAAGAAAATGTGTTCTTTGCTTAGTTCCTGTCAGACATTTCTAACAGATGAGCTGGTCTCCGCATAGCTCAGTGTGTATCTTTCACACTACAGGAATGACACAAAGAAAAAAATTATTAGAATGAAATGCTTAAGAAACTTTAAAACGAAAAGGGTGGAAGGAGTTCCAGCCCAACAGGACAAAAGTGGACATGTAACTGGTGTCAGTCAGACAGGTCCTGACCTACAGTGCTACAGAGTGTGTACAGGTCCTTCTCAAAAAATTAGCATATTGTGATAAAGTTATAAAGACATTATTTTCCATAATGTCATGATGAAAATTTAATATTCATATATTTTAGATTCATTGCACACTAACTGAAATATTTCAGGTCTTTTATTGTCTTAATATGGATGATTTTGGCATACAGCTCCTGAAAACCCAAAATTCCTATCTCACAGAATTAGCATATTTCATCCGACCAATAAAAGAAAAGGGTTTTTAATACAAAAAACGTCAACCTTCAAATAATCATGTACAGTTATGCACTCAATACTTGGTCGGGAATCCTTTTGCAGAAATGACTGCTTCAATGCGGCGTGGCATGAAGGCAATTAGCCTGTGGCACTACTGAGGTCTTATGGAGGCCCAGGATGCTTCAATAGCGGCCTTCACCTCATCCAGAGTGTTGGGTCTTGAGTCTCTCAACGTTCTCTTCACAATATCCCACAGATTCTCTATGGGGTTCAGGTCAGGAGAGTTGGCAGGCCAATTGAGCACAGTGATACCATGGTCAGTAAACCATTTACCAGTGGTTTTGGCACTGTGAGCAGGTGCCAGGTCGTGCTGAAAAATGAAATCTTCATCTCCATAAAGCTTTTCAGCAGATGGAAGCATGAAGTGCTCCAAAATCTCCTGATAGCTAGCTGACCCTGCCCTTGATAAAACACAGTGGACCAACACCAGCAGCTGACACGGCACCCCAGACCATCACTGACTGTGGGTACTTGACACTGGACTTCTGGCATTTTGGCATTTCCTTCTCCCCAGTCTTCCTCCAGACTCTGGCACCTTGATTTCCGAATGACATGCAGAATTTGCTTTCATCTGAAAAAAGTACTTTGGACCACTGAGCAACAGTCCAGTGCTGCTTCTCTGTAGCCCAGGTCAGGCGCTCCTGCCGCTGTTTCTGGTTCAAAAGTGGCTTGACCTGGGGAATGCGGCACATGTAGCCCATTTCCTGCACACGCCTGTGCACGGTGGCTCTGGATGTTTCTACTCCAGACTCAGTCCACTGCTTCCGCAGGTCCCCCAAGGTCTGAAATCGGCCCTTCTCCACAATCTTCCTCAGGGTCCGGTCACCTCTTCTCGTTGTGCAGCATTTTCTGCCACACTTTTTCCTTCCCACGGACTTCCCACTGAGGTGCCTTGATACAGCACTCTGGGAACAGCCTATTCATTCAGAAATTTCTTTCTGTGTCTTACCCTCTTGCTTGAGGGTGTCAATAGTGGCCTTCTGGACAGCAGTCAGGTCGACAGTCTTATCCATGATTGGGGTTTTGAGTGATGAACCAGGCTGGGAGTTTTAAAGGCCTCAGGAATCTTTTGCAGGTGTTTAGAGTTAACTCGTTGATTCAGATGATTAGGTTCATAGCTCATTTAGAGACCCTTTTAATGATATGCTAATTTTGTGAGATAGGAATTTTGGGTTTTCATGAGCTGTATGCCAAAATCATCCGTATTAAGACAATAAAAGACCTGAAATATTTCAGTTAGTGTGCAATGAATCTAAAATATATGAATGTTAAATTTTCATCATGACATTATGGAAAATAATGAACTTTATCACAATATGCTAATATTTTGAGAAGGACCTGTAAATGTATGCGTGTGTGTGTCCACAGATTCAGGCCTAACATGGAGCTATAAATCAAGCCCAATCTAAAAGCTGCCACTGCAGAGCCAAATTCTTTCCCTTTTCTCTCCCCTTAATTCCTGTCACACAAGCCAAGAATAATTGACCAGCTGTGGCGCGTGACTCTGTCAGGGTGTGTGTTTGCTCAAGTCTTTTCCTGCTGAAACAACTGAGGTCATCCATCCTGGAAACACAGTAGGATTTCCTGCTAGACATTGACACTGCAGAAACAGTGTGTGAAAAAATGAGTACAGCCTTTCTGCTTCCATGGGAATTAAGAGGATAAGTAGCCAGAGCTGCTAATCAAATCCACATGATTAACTGATTATCAGCGAGCAGTGCCAAAGGTTCAGCAAGCAGAAGCTGTGGCATAACGCCGAGGAGGGAGGGCATGAGTAATTATCTTCAACAAGCAATAGTTGCCACTCATCAATCTGGGAAGGGTTACAAGGCCATCTCTAAACTATTTGGAGTCCATCGTTCTAGAGAGACGGAAATTATTGAGTGGAAAATATTCAGCCATAGTAGGAGATCGCCAAATGGCAAAAAAAAAAAAAAAGAAAACTAAAAACAAAACAACATTTTTTACAAGTTTTGCTGCTCATCAATCTGAAGCGAGTTTAAGGCCATTATGAGTCCAACTGGAAAACCTGTCATCTTTGCAAAAAAAGATTACAGGTTTTTCTCAGCAAATTAAAACAAAATTCAGGCCAATCAATGCTTAGAAAAAAACACAATGCAGAGACAGGTAGACACCAGTGTTCAAACCGTAGGATGGCCATTAGGCTAAACTGGAAAAAACGTTTACTTAAGTGGAAAACATTTAAGGCTCATTTCTCAAAGTATGGTCATCCTATCAAATTCAGCAGACCAAGCAAAGCTCAGAAAAATTAGCAGACTCTACATGCCTCAGTTTTATTTTATTGTCATAAATTCTCATTATGACTAAACATGTTTGGCATGAATGAACGAGAGAAAGATTAATTGAATTTCCCTTTGGAAATAATATTTTTGAATTGAAACTGAATATAACTGAAATCTCTTGTCTCTAAAACATATTGCGGCACAACTTAGGTTTGCAATGTTTGCAACTGAACGAACTGCAACATTTCTGGAGCAATTGAAAGTAAAGATTATTAGTATTTTAGGGTCAAATGTGAAGCCATCTGTCCGACAGCTGAAATGGGTCATTAACAAGACAGTAAATTTACAACAAAATGAAACGAATTAAGCTGTTGCAAGGACCCAGTCAAACTACAGAACTACCGCTGGATAAAATGCTTTATCGGGACCTTATCAGAGCTGTGCAGAAATTAATGTTTGCAAACTTCAATGAATTGAAGAAATGTGGGGAAGAAAAGTGGACCAGAAGGAACTGTTACAGCAGAACAGAACCATTTCAGATTTAAGCTGCTGAAAAGGTTCACAAAGCTTTTTAATCTGGAGTTTTTCAGACTGCTATTGCATTTAGGTTCAGTTCCTCTGTTAAATAATACACCAGTGTGATCAATTGTGTTATTGTTGGTTTTATGACCAAATTATTTTCTTTCAAGGACAGATTAACTTGTAACGGAAACACACAATAACTCTCCCTCAAAATATTGAATGGATCTTTAAGTGATTCAAGCCAGCAATCTGATTGGTCACACCTACACCACTGATGAACCCCTAAGCCCAGTTAAGCACTTCACAGCATGAAGGAGGAGGAGAAAAAAAATCAGTGTTTCTACTTTTTCTGTTATTCATTCCTAGAACTAATCATTATTCATTTGTATCCCTTTGCCAATAAAACTGCCTCAATGTTATTCAGCTGAGATTCTGATCCACGCTCCAACAGGATGGACAGTACCCATTAAGCTAAATTATGGGTTTGAAACTTCAGAGGCCACTTTGATCCACATAGCCCTGTCTTTTAGTGTTTAACCCTTTCTCTCTCCTAGACATGGAAATTGACTGAGCTTTGACTGTAACTAATTATATGTGCTCTCTTTCAGACTCTAACCTTGAAAACTGGCTTAGAGATTATCTGTTCTTTCTTTCTAGGTGAAACAACTTAAGGAGCTACATCCATTAACATTTACTTTTCCTTCCCATAGAAAGTACTTCTGGATCAGTGCTTCTGTGTTCTTTTTGTGTCTCTGCTCTGTTCTCTCAAACCCCCAGACGGTCGTGGCAGATGGCCGCTCTCACTGAGCCTGGTTCTGCTGGAGGTTTCTTCCTGTTAAAAGGGAGTTTTTCCTCTCCGCTGTCGCTACATGCATGCTCAGTATGAGGGATTGCTGCAAAGTCAACGCCAGTGACTGTCCACTGTCTCTACATGCTCATCCAGGAGGAGGGAATGCTGCAAGTCACTGACTGGATGCAATCTGCTGGGTTTCCTTATATAGAAAAACTTTTTATCCAATTTGAATAAATAACTAACTCCGACTGCACTGTTCAGTTGTTAGGATTAATTGGAATGTATGTACCTGACTGTTGTAAAGTGCCTTGAGACGACATGTGTTGTGAATTGGCGCTATATAAATAAAACTGAATTGAATTGAATTGAACTTGAGGTCCTGTGAACTCATCAACACGAACCCAGAATGCTTTGTTCCATGATACATTATTGAGCTGAAAGTAGCTGTTTTATATCGGGTAAATTGTGCACCTAAAAAGCTGCACATGGTCAGTAAGAGAGCTCAGTTACACTGCAGCAATCAAACATGGAACCACTGCTAAGAGGCCCAAATCATGATCCAACCATCTGTGTGCCTCAGCAGAAACCAAGAGGCGATCAGGCTCAGTGTTTTTCCAGCCTTCAGCTGCGAGCATGGAGAGACCAAGCTCACTACAGCCTCGCTTTTCTGTTCTTGGCTGCAGTGAGTGGAACATGAAGATGGCGCTCTGAAGTCGGAGCCCATCTGCCTCAAGGTTGGAGGTTCCTAGATGATTTTCTGCCCACCAAATTTGTAAAGAGTGGTCCTCTGAGTTACATTGGAGTAAAGTGCCAAACCGTGTCGGCTCTCCTGGTCGTTCTGAGGAAATTTTGCAGCAATTTCAGAAACACTCCCACTGAGCCATCAACAGTGATAACATCCAGGGATCCCATTTTGTTCTTGCTTGGTGTGAAGTTTGACAGTAGCTGCAGTAAATGGAAGGTTGCTGCTGAGCACCTACTTCTGATGCCAGAAATTACAAATATGCAGGGATGCAGTTTAATCCATGTTAAGCTGCTGAGCATAAAGGCTGAGGTATTAACCGCTGTAATTAACCACTGACACTTCTACCCTCAGAGAAGGCATCAGTCCTCTGGTTCCTACCTTCGTCTTCTCAAGGATCGTCTCAGGTTTTGTCTTCAGATCAAAGAAACTGGATCATAAAACGTGTTTCTGTTATATTAAATAAAACAGCATAGCATTCAGCAGAGTTTTTGTTCACTTGAGGTTAGACTTAAATAATTTCAGATGCTTGAAATGGCAGATAATTGCATGTTCTTAAAAATAAAACTCTACAGCTTAAGCAGGCTGTACTGTCTTTTTACTATGGCAGTGCAGCATTGACCAATAAATGTGTTGAGAAGTCAAATGAGTAATTAAGTTTAGGGGTAATAAAATGAAGGTGGCCTTAAAACCCAATCGGATACCTCTCTTTGGATTTCACCTCCTTTCAGTCTCTGTTAGCAATAGCTTTCAAAGCCAGAGCAAAATCCAACGCTTTGTTCCAGAGATGTTTTGGACCAAATCGGGGCACTCTGGGTTTAAACAAGCCTGAAAACTGAAAGTGCATTACATCAATATAAAAATAGCTGGAGGCAGTTTATTCCCAGAGTTTTTCCCTACATCATCTGATGTAATGCTCCTCGCACGCTTTGAGCTTTCCCCTCTGCCGCTCACAGGGTTTGGATCTCAGAAAATCACACCTCCTGTGATCAAATGCTATGAAGTGTTGAGTTGTGAGTTTGATTTCAACTTAACAGCCTTAATATACGCTGAACTAGGCACAAAATAGCTCCAGAGTAGATTCTATTGGATGAACAGCTTCACAACAAGAGGTTTGGCACTTTGTTTAATGCAAAAGGTACACACCCTCAAATCTAGATTAGTTATAATAAATGTTATTTGACTTTATTCAGTACTGAATAATCCTGCAAATGCTTAACTGGATCATTGCTTGAAAATACCAAAAAATAAGAAATTCAATTTTAAGAGCAAATATTTTAGAGGCGAAAAACCAAAAAACATTGGATGAATAAAGCATAAATAAATACAACACATTTTTCTGATATAAAAGAGCCATTTGAGTCACGCAGCATAAAAACAGGAAGCACTTCCACATAAATATGATATTGAAGTCTGTCACAGTTCATTGCTGAAAACACAAAATCTATTTTTTTCTAATAAAGTTGGAATTTTGGATTTAAGACTACAAACAACCAACATTTACAGTTAAGCAGGGCATATTCATAACCAGGGAGTCAACAGTAAGCATAACAAGGTGACCACAGCAATTATTTGTGAACATAAAGTGTCTCAGACAAAGAAAAATGCTTTCTATCATAGTCAGTTTTACCATTTTGTCCTCTCTCCATTCGAAAGGTTTCTGAAGACCTCAGATTGTGTTAAATAACTAAGCTCTTAAATTTGTTAAAACAAATATAATCAGATTCAACTCATTATTTCCTCTGTGTCTGAGATTAATAAAGGAGAAAACATTTAACTGCGCCTTCAATTTGACTGTTTAAGGCCAAATGACACGTTGAATGGCAACAGCAGGCTGACTCAGAGGTTAAATGCCATGTCAGGTGGTGTCCTATTGTTTTGACACCTCCAGTGAAGTTAAAACTGAAAGAGCAAAACTGATTATGGGTAGAAAAGATGTTAAAAAAGTTTTGTCACAAGAGGTCATTTATCATGTCTGTTCAATTACAGGCAGGCTGGACTGGTCAAAGATCTTTTATATCTCTCTGTTGGGTGCTGGTTTGACAGGTCTCCAAGCTACCACTCTCGGACATTTCTAATGTTCTAATCCTCACAGGACTGATCTTCACTTTATGACCTCAAATTCAAGATACAGACTTTGTGATCACCAGTTTTCTCATGGGTAGCTATTGTAGCAGGTGCTGTTGCCAAAATATAGACAGAGTCTAATGTGTTGCTCTTTGCTCGTTAAAACCATCATGATCTACAAGCCCAAACTTAACCGTGAAGGAAAGGTTTTAAAATGTATGAGTTATCAAGTAAAGAAACACCTACAAGTCACGGATGAAAACTGTTTCAGGTATAGAACTGTCCCAAAAGGACCTGAACTTGATATCATAACCCGAAAGAGATTTCCACTTTAATGTTTACCTGAGTCCTGGCCTCCGTCAGCATTTTAAGCCTCCTCCAACCTCAATAAAGATAAGCATCCACACTGCAGGCTCTGATATTGTATTCAAAGATGAAGGGAAGATTTTAAAGCCTCAGAAAGTAACATAACTGTGGATTTTAAACCCGGTTACTTGAGATATAGCCAGGCTCAGAGAGATGTGCAACCTAAACTTATTGATTGTCAGTTTGATACACTGCTAGCAGAGCGCAGAGGATTTATATGTCTGCTCAAGCTTCTGTTAATATTCTGGCAGTGTAAAAGCAGCTGAGGTTGAGGAGACACGCTCAGGGAAGGTTTGATGTTGCATTGACAAACATGAGAGGAAAGCTTCAGAGAGAGCCGAAGAGAAAGTTTATCAGATAAACTTCTGTCTGTGCTGCATACAGGCACGTCATTAATTACATGTGATCTGAGTGGAACTGTTGACACCTTTATAATCGTAAAGTATGTGAAGCAATTGATCTCGAGGTAAAGTGCAGATTTGTTTAAACTGATTGTGCAGTTAAAATATTTAAACATCTGAGTCCTTATATCTAAGTCAGGTCTGTCCTCTGAATTGGAGATTTTACTTTGTTAAACAAAAAATTTAGTAAGAAAAATAATACATCAGCAGGCATTACTGTAAGAGTCTTGAGCTAATTAAGTTAAAAGGGGGCTACAACAGGTACAAACAAGGTCTAATAAAGTGGTTTTGCATTGAGCTCTTGTTTGCGTTCATCGACCTGCCTCTAAGGTTTAAGGTTATGAGATGTTTATTTATTCAACACTCTGCATCCTTTAAATATGTTTTGTTTTCACAGAGAGAATAAAGTTTATTTACAGCCTTGAAACCACTGCAAAAATCCAATCAATGTCATTTTGTTCTTGATATTTAAGCAACAAAGACCAGACTATACATGGTGCATCCAGAACTTGCAGTTAAACTGTTAGTCGTCCAAACATAATGAAAAACAAACAATACACCCTTATCCATCATTCTATTCTCTTTATTTAATTTTAATTTATTTATTTATTTTTAAACTACCTCTGTTGTTTGATTTTCTGTATCATTGTAATGTTTTTCCCTATGTACAGCGCATTGAGTGCCTTGTTGCTGAAAAGCGCTAAATAAATAAACTTGACTTGACTTGGTATTGTTGTGCACAACGTTTGGAGCAAAACTGCAATCTTTGCACCTGTCAGGACCCAGGCTGATCTCTTGATGTTTTTAAGTTACATCACCTGCAACAGGGTCAATTTGCAGCTTGTACATTCTGTACTTCTACATACTGTCAGGCACAAAATGTTCTTTAGAAAGGAAAGAGCGGGTGACCAGATCTCATAACTACTATTACCAAAAGATGGCTGACAAGAAAGTGAAACCTATTAGACTACATTATTAAAATTGAAGCTTTTAGCCTTCATCAGCTCCTTTTGCTTGAAGAGGCAACACTGTGAAGGACATAGGTCCCCTTGTTCTTCAGAAATGTTTGGTGGAGAATAAAAAGGAACTAGAAAATTTCGGAAGAAATGTAGATGGGGCCTGCCTCTTGGCGCGTGCTTCTCGGACCGGAGCTTGCTATTTTTATTAAAATTCATTGTCTATGCTATTGTCTATGCTATTATTAGCTTAAAAATATTACTAGTAACTCTGGAAGACTAAGGTTTTTATTTTGAAATTTTCAATAAGCCTTATTTTAAAAGGACAACACTGGGTGAGCTCCAACATTAGTGTGAAGCCCCGTGCTGCAATCATCTATTGTTTAAAATGTAAAGGCTTTTATTTTGTAGAGCATGTTTTGTCTTATTTTGAAAGTCCAGTATAGTTGTCCTTTCAGGTCTGGGTTAGTTGCATTGGTTAAATAGAACCCGCTTGCTATTCTAAAACCATTGTGTATGTTATTATAAGCTTTAAATAATCATTAGTAAGCATGGAGGGTTGATGAAAGAAATTGCCCTTTAGGGTTAATCACTGTTGTCTGGGTGTTGAAACAGCAGTACATGCTGTTTAAGTTCCCCACACAATATGGCCGCCATGTAGTTGCCTCCTATGAAGATGGTCAAAGGGTTAGGGGTCAGGTCATGTTTAAGCCATAGAAATGAATGAATATCAATGGAAGTCAATGCAAAGTCCTCAGAAAGATAGTAATCCATGCATGTGTGTGTGGGTGTGTGTGTGGGTGGGTGTGTGTGTCTGTGTGTGTGTGTGTGTGGGTGTGTGTCCCAGTGTGAGACACAGAGAGGCAGAAAGAAAGACAGAATCACATCCAGACATATACAGTAGGAGATACACAGAGCTATAAATAGAACAGTGAGGAATGAATCAGCCAATCAGCAAAGAGCGTCAGTGTAACTTGACACCTGCTGTTTCTCACTCACGCAGCACCTCACTCTCTGTCTCCCCTGGTCTAGGCTTTATAACATGGAGGCGCATGCTCCCGAACAACTGGCCATAACTCGGAAACCGTAGGGGCGATCGATGTCATTCTTGGACCGTTTTTATCAGAATGGACAGGGGAACGATAATATTAATCCTTTACTTTTGAAAATATAATAATAAAGACACAACACTAGGTGAAAAGAGAGGGAAAATGGAGAAAAAGACTAAAAATGCCTGAACATGCTCCCGAACAAAGTCTAATATCTTGGTAACCGTACATTGTATTTGAATTTTTTTTAAACTGTGGGCGACAGCTATCCCTCGTCCCCAATCATGGAGATTTTCATAGTTCTATGGCATTCACAGTATAAAATAGGATGATGGAAATAAATGGTGTCACTCATGGATTACTGATCAAACTCTCATTGAAAATACATGGGAGGCCTACAGAATTCCTGTGAGTCTTGGCGATCGAGGGGGTTTTGACAGAAAACTATGAGACCTAGAACAATTTTGAAATTATTGTGTAAAAGCAGAAGCCCGGCCGTACAATCTGACCGAAAATTGTGACTGTAGAGCGAAATTTGTGGCCGTGAGGGCCAGTTGAAACTCATTTTTTCTGGACAAATCCCCTCTTTCTACACTCTAGTAACTGCCATCTCCACTGTTACGAGTGTGATTTTCTCGCAAACGTTGTGTCGCTTGAAGTCTAATTTTAGCGAAACCGTAGCAGTTATCAACAAACCGTTTTCACTTCTGAAAAGCTGTCGGATTTTTCTATAAACTGAAAGTCAAACTGTGTTTCTAGGTGAAAGTATGGTGATACAGTAGAGCCTCAAAAACAGTGAATTTTGAGGATTCCTCCGCCCCTGACTCCATTCATTCCTATGGGGATTTTGGTGGGTGGTTTTTCGTAAATTACGTCGCCATGGTAACTCGAAACGCCAATAAAAGTAATAGCACACCTCCCGGGACCGAGCCGGACGTTTTGATGTATATATTGTGGGGGTGCGCGCTGCGGTTCGGGCCGCATTAAAGTGGATAGGTTTTGACCAGGTGAATAACAATAGGTGCCTGCCATAGCAATGCACTGCTCTCCTATGCATTGCTATGGCAGGCCCCAATGACATGGTGCAGAAATAGAGATGTAGTAACATTGTGAATAGAAAGCATCCATGTTGCTTTCTTTATGCTTTTTTATTTAAAGCAGGAGGTTTATATAATTTTTCTTCTATTTGGTATATGTTGAGCTTTTCAGACACATCAGCTTGAACACTCTCACCATCCACAGGAACTCTCCATACTATTTGACAAACATCTCCTCCGTCTGTGTTTTCACCCTTTGCAAAGCTATTTTCTCTTAGACACATTTTGTTCTGATTTTACCTACCTTTCTGTATACCCTGTCCCTTCCTCTCATGCCTGGATTTGCCTCCACATACCTCAGCTTCCTCACAGCTCTGAAATTCCATCTGCTTTTGGCTCATTAGGGAAAATTGTTGACACCTTCCCTATAACTTCCTCTCCATTCCTCTCCGACCACATCCAGCTGCACCACCGCTATCTTACTACAAACATGACCGCATTGATCTCCTTATCAGTCTTATTGTTTATCCAGTCTCTTCTTATTATAAGGAGGCACCAAACAGATCTTCTCCTGTTTGTAAAAACTTGTACCTCATTCTATTTTTTTTTTCTAAAATACTAAATATAGGAATTGCTCTTCAAGCTAATTAACTATTTCTTAAAGCAATCACGGCACAGTTGCAGTTGAAAGTTTAAAGGCATTTATCATAGGCATGACTGTCAAATTCATATATTCACCCAAATCTTTAAAAAGCTGGTTTTACATAATTATACACTAAGACGTTGCAGACGAAGAAAAAGGCACCTCCTTCAAAAACCTTCAAACTTGACTATGTTTTATGATCAGACAGGACAAAGGTTGAGCTCTTCTGGTACATCAAGAATAAATAGAAGGTCTTTAGCTATTATGAATAGTGGTGGCAGCATCATTTGGAGATGTTTTACAGTCTTTGATTTATAGCCAGCGGTACTGATGCAATGAGCGTATATTACAAAGGACTATTTGGAAGGCAATAATTTGATTCTTAGATTCATGAGCTCACGCTTTGCATGCCAATGTATTGTTCTGCCTGTTTCATTGCCTCACTCCAGTGGATGTCCACACCTGACAGAGCAGGGTCCAGGTACCGAAGGTCCCAGACAAAGATGGAATTTGAGAAAGATTGGAGGGAAGAAAATGGGGGGTTTTTTGCAACCAATTTTGTCATTACGATATTCCCTGATAATATTACCATGCCATGATTATACAATTTTGTACAGCCCTATCTCCAGACTCTTCAGATTCGCCTCAAAGCAACAACTAGATGATAAAAAACATGATTATTCCAAACACACCTCCAAACTGGTAATGGACAAGATAAACCACACCAACATTACACGTACTGAATGGCATTCCCACCAACCTGACCTCCACCCCGTTGGAAATTTGTGGACAATGCCTAAAAGGATGTGTCACAGGAAACCAAATACTACAAATTCCGATGTGGAGAAGCAGGAGCTCTACTTTGAGCTCTCCCTGGATGACGGAGCTCCTCAGCCCATCTCTAAAGCTGCGTCTGCTTGTATCTGATTCAAACTTGTGCATCTAACTTTTATCCTTAAAGATCTTTCAGTCTTTTTGTTGTATCATGTCTCCACCCTAAAAATAGAACATTTTAAATAGATCATTCAAAACTCATAATCCCATTCAGCTATAAGGTAAAGGAAATGTACAGGGGTTGGACAATGAAACTGGAACACCTGTCATTTTAATGTGGGAGGTTTCATGGCTAAATTGGACCAGCCTGGTATCCAGTCTTCATTGATTGCACATTGCACCAGTAAGAGCAGAGTGTGAACGTTCAATTAGCAGAGTAAGAGCACAGTTTTGCTCAAAATGTCAGCATACCACCAAGAAGGACGGACCACATCCAACAGGATTAACTGTGGACGCAAGAGGAAGCTGTCTGAAAGGGATGTTCGGGTGCTAACCCGGATTGTATCCAAAAAACATAAAACCACGGCTGCCCAAATCACGGCAGAATTAAATGTGCACCTCAACTCCTGTTTCCACCAGAACTGTCCGTCGGCAGCTCCACAGGGTCAATATAATACGGCCGGGCTGCTATAGCCAAACCTTTGGTCACTCATGCCAATGCCAAACGTCGGTTTCAATGGTGCAAGGAGCTCAAATCTTGGGCTGTGGACAATGTGAAACATGTGTTGTTCTCTGCTGAGTCCACCTTTACTGTTTTCCCCACATCCGGGAGAGTTACGGTCTGGAGAAGCCCCAAAGAAGCGTACAACCCAGACTGTTGCATGCCCAGAGTGAAGCATGGGGGTGGATCAGTGATGGTTTGAGCAGCCATATCATTGCATTCCCTTGGCCCAATACTTGTGCTATATGGGCGCGTCACTGCCAAGGACTACCAAACCTTTCTTGAGGACCATGTGCATCCAATGGTTCAAACATTGTATCCTGAAGGCGATGCTGTGTATCAGGATGACAATGCACCAATACACACAGCAAGACTGGTGAAAGATTGGTTTGATGAACATGAAAGTGAAGTTGAACATCTCCCATGGCCTGCACAGTCACCAGATCTAAATATTATTGAGCCACTTTGGGGTGTTTTGGAGGAGTGAGTCAGGAAACGTTTTCCTCCACCAGTATCACGTAGTGACCTGGCCACTATCCTGCAAGAAGAATGGCTTAAAATCCCTCTGACCACTGTGCAGGACTTGTATATGTCATTCCCAAGACGAATTGACGCTGTATTGGCCGCAAAAGGAGGCCCTACACAATACTAATAAATTATTGTGGTCTAAAACCAGGTGTTTCAGTTTCATTGTCCAAACCCTGTACGTCCAAATTGTATTCTGCATGTCTGACCCTGGTCATTAGTTAAACTGAGTTGATGTGGATGTTCATTAGAATGTATTTTTGTTGTGCGATGAGCTAACCGCTCCCTCCTACTTCCCTATGTCTAAAGGGATTGCTCAAACCAGCTATCCATCCAACGGGTCCGGACTTCCCCAAACCTGAAAGGTCAAACTAAGCAGGTTTAATGAAAGTTCTGTTTAAGCTGGTGTCGGGAAATGACTCGCCTAGCCCCTGACGGCCTTCATACAAAAGTCTCACCCTTCTTCAACTGGTGTTCTGGACGACTGAGTAGCTTATCGCAGTCATCCACATCTTCGACAGTCACTTTTGTTCACGGCTGCTCATTCCCTAATTTTACAACTGGCTCTTGGTATATGGGCTAGGTTAATTTTAGTGGATCGGCACGAGCCCCAAGGGCGCTGTTTTAACAAACTTTGCTAAGGCAACCTATAAAAACCTCCTAAAATATCTTGGGACCAGGCAACAAGACTTTTTACCACCAATGAAAAACCAAAAAATACGGTGACTCAAATAATTGAATGTCCACGATTTACCTAGAATTTTATATGCTTTCTTTAATTAGTAACGCTTTTGCAGGGGTCAGTAACAACTTAAATTTGGCAACACAAAACAATTTCAATAAAAGAAACGAATCAGTCAACTCAACCTGTCTTTCCCTGATGCTGAAACTAGTGAGTTTGGAGAGGCTTTGAAGACGGAGGCGCATCCATGCACCTGATGGAGAAGATTCTTCTGGTAACAATGAGAGGGAATACGACTTAATCTTCAGTTTTCTTCCTTTAAGTGGCAGGCACTGATGCTCCAGGCTTTGATGGTTAAACAGGATCTTTGTTGTTATATGTCTCCGAAGACAGTAGTTTCCAGAGGCTGAAAAGTTTAAGGAAACCCGGAGACATAAATGAGGTTGATTCAGGACTTCAAGGAAGCCTGAAACTTAGAGCAATCAGCTGTTTACCGATCAAGTTCACTTCTGTTGTCTGGATAAAAAGGCTGTAGATTAAATCAGATTCTTAATCTTGAGGCACAGTCCTTTCTGGGCCCAAGGGTTGATCCTCTTTTTTAATGCAGGCAATCAGCTGGGCTGTGTCTCTGTTCCTTTTCCATCTAAGCTTCTTTTCTCCATCCGATCTTGTTCGCTGGTCTTCTGCGAGGAAACAACCCCGTTCCCTCCTTCAGCATTGCTTTTATAGCACTTGATGCTTTCACCAGTCAGCCCCTTATTTGGCTTCTCAGTTATTCCGCAACCTATTCGGCTAAGCTTCTTGGTTATTGCTCAATACTTTAGTCGTGGTCATCGTGACCTACTGATGCTGTTTTCCGGCCTTGGAGATGCCGGTAATAGCCCTGGCTGTAGTCGCATCCTCCCTTCCTCCTGTTAGCCTTCAAAGGGTTCGATGTCAGCATGCAGCTGGCTCTCGTCACTCCTAGTCATCCTACAGTTCTTTCCCTAATCTGCTCAGTTTTGAACTTTACACAGCATTACACATTCCATTCTCAGCTTTCTGCATTTACTTTAAAACACAGTTACAAAACCATCACTTCATTCTTTTTATTCATGCTTCACAAATGATTAATGTTATATTTCTTTCATATATAGCTGATTGAGTGTCAAACCTTAATGTTTTTTTACTCTAATCCTCAGTTCTTACCCACATTTCAATCATACACCTTTTAACTTGTTAATCAAAGATTACTAATTTAATTTAATACATGTGAAAGAATGTAAAATCATCATACATCATTTCTTTGGATATACTTGTTTATATTTTTGCAAAAGATAAGACAGATAACATGTGGCAGATAATATGTGGCTCCACACAGGCCTCTCCAGTCTCTCATCTTCAGAATATGAGAACATGCTTGTTTCACTCCCCACTGCTTCAACTGTGTGTTTTAATAATTATTGCATAGATTACACATAAGGACATAAGGATATTTATTGTAACTTTTATGGAGTTAACTGTGAGCAGTTACTAAATGTTGCATGGATTACATGGAAAGATCTCACCTTATTTTGACAGTATTTTAATGCAGCTTTGCACACTGGTGCATTTTGATGAATGTAGAGTTACAACCGGTGGATGGGAAAGTAATAACTGCTTGCTTCAGTAATGCTTACAAGACCATGAAAAGTGGATACCTGTTTTTATTATATGACTTTCCATGTTGTTTTTCTATATAAATTACGTTAAGTTATGTTAAAGTATGATTGACTGCAGCGTGATGCAAAAAAATCTGACCAAACATATACATTTTAAACTATTATGTTGCCATAGGAGAGTGTTTCTCCCTTTACAAAGGTATCTGAACTATAGCGCCAGGTGAACTTCGGAGATTTAACAATTTGAAGCTTATGTCAACTGTGAATTATAGATGTTTAAGCTTCAACATGTTTCACAGACTGATTAATTCTTCATGAGAAGGAAACCTGGATACACCATTTCTCAAATAAAATTATTTGTGATTTTTAGAATCTAATTAAACCTTTTTTCACTGATGGGAAGAAGTGATTGGAGGATGCTTCTTATTTCATTGATATCTGGTTAACTGGCAGTTGTTTGAAGCTTTTTAAGGCTTCGGCTAATGTCCTCATCTTTAGTTTCCCTTTCTAACCCTGCATCCTTCCGCTTCCTATCCCGTGGCCCTTGACTCTAATTTTGTCTTCCACCTCTAATTTGCACCGTTTGCTTAGCTCATTTATTTCTCTTCCAGGCTCTTTTGTTTTCTGTTTCCTCATATTTTCTTTAAGTTTCTGCATGTCCAGTACTCTAAAACCCAGGTGGAAACTAAAATTTGACAGCAGTGCTGAATTCTGTTGAGACTAGCCTGTAAAAGAAATGCTTCAAATTAAGCAGACATCAGAAAATGAGGGTCCAGTCAGAAAGTTCTCCAGATGAAACGTTGTGGATCTGGTTAAAAGGATATATGCCTTTAAATGTTTTAATATGTTTTTCTTTGTTTGCTTGCATTTTTTATTTAATACTTCACCAACCGCATGTACAGCATCTCCAAAACGAAGCCTGCCTGGACTGGCCAAAGTATTTATGCAACTTGAACATTGCATCCTGCTTAAATAAAACCCCATCTATTGTTTTCAGACAGTTTTATATTCTCTGCCACAGCAGCGATGTTCTATCCATGCCAGAAAAGTCTCAGGGAGGATTTTGGGCTGAATGGTTGGGCTTTAAACTGAAACTGAAGCTTCCAGCCTGTGTGTAACTCAATCAGCACTTTAAGACCGATGTCTACAAGCAGGAACAAGGCTGAAAGAAGAGCCAAAAGATTTCTGAACATGGCTTCAACCTTCTTCAGCTTGTCACTTTTTATCTTTTAAAGGTTGGACCTTTGTAAGTACCTAAGTCCTGGCCCAGTGCTGTGGGTCATTGGGAACTATGTGTGGTTTGTCTGCACTGCTCAGCTTCATTTGGCTCCTTTAAGCCCTGAAGAGCAGAATTTAAATGGTAAATGGACTAAACTTATGTAGTGCCTTTCCAGTCACTCAAAGCGTTTTACACTAGAGCCACATTCACCCAATTGCACTCACAAACACGCATACATATTTATACACCGATACGAAGATCGCTCGGCAACTTCAGGTTAAGGTTAAGTGCCTTGCCCAGGGGCACATAGACTTGTGGCTGGAGGAAGCTGGAATTGAACCAAACAAACAAACATTGAACCATTTATAAACCACAAAGTAAAACAAAAGACGAGTAAAAAACATGAGACAGAGTCACCAGTTGTTGGACACCAACTTCTTTAAGTTCAGTGATAAAATGACCATTAAACAGATGATCTCAGTTCACGGTTGCTCCTTCATTCTTTAAATCACAATTATGTAATTATGTAACCTCATCACGTTATTTCAGCATTTGTCTTTGGTTTTATTCAAATCAGTTTCGTTAAGTTAAAGTAACAGAAACATCAAATTATTATGTCTAAATTATTTCCAACTGCTGCTTTTTAGTTTTTAATTTATTGTTTTCCCTCCTGGTGGGATTTGAGCTGAGAACTAGAGTCAGGAACTGTTCGTCTCACTTGGTCAACTTGTAACATTGGAACATTTTAATGCCTGTTCGGTAAAATTAGGTTCATGGTTTTACAGCACATACAGAGTCAAACATCATAGCATTAGCATTCGGTTAAGGTTCTGAAAACAATCCACATAATTTTGAGGCAGTTTGTTAAATTAGTCGCAGAACTGAAGAGAAATGAAAGGAACAAGCACCCAAAATCAGGCCATTCTTTAACCAAGGTTGTAATTTAAAGCCTGACAATTACCGTGGCAGCCCAAGACACAATGTGAAAATTAGTCAACATGATGAAGGGGACGAATTCAAAGGTCTTGACTCAGGTCCACTTCAGTGGGGTAAAATCAGGGGGGCGATTGACACATTATGAGAAGGGGGTCAATTACTCTGATAGAAAAATGTTTGTCTGCCGGGCAGCAGTTAACCACCAAGGTCTCTTGGCTGTGAATGCTAACCATGGCTGGGCTGAGTATCTGTGAGAGACTGTGGCAAGGCGGCTGTAGTCTGTTGTCCAGAGAAGATGGCTCCTCAGGTATGGAGCATTTAGATAATCATCAGCTCAGTTTGCTGCTGCAGTCTTTTATTTCATTACTCAAACATAGATTTTCTTAGAACGGATGCAAGGCACTAACTTCTTAAGATGTAACCAAGGTTAGCCAATGTGAAAAAACTAAAACAGTGCCTGAGAGCTCTATGTGGACTACAATAACTAATCAGTATTAGGATTAGTCCATTAGGATTAGTCCAGCTTGACGTTTGATGTGCAGGTAAGTGAATATTTCTAATAGTTAAAACGACCATAAATCCTTGAAAGGGCTTTATTGTACTGGACCCTCCATCTGTGTAAAATTCCTCACCAGTTTATAAAACAACATCTGATCCTGTTAATGTATGTTCATAAAAATGTCCATAAAGTTTTAATTATTAAAATATTATGCATTTTAATCTGCCAATGGGTTTATAACATGCACCATTGTGAAAAAGTATTTGTCCCCTTAATTTCTTTTTTTTTTCTTAAATGTTTCAGATCAAACTCATTTTGTTATCAGGCAAATGTAACCTCATTGGAGACAAAAAGTAGGTTTCAAACAATGGTTTAATTTATTAAAGGAAGAAGAGGCTGCCCAACCAAAAAAAGGTGGATGAAGTAAAAAAAGGTTTCACACCCCTAAACCTAATAACTGCTTTACCACCCTGGGCAGCAACAGATGCCATCAAGCACTGTGATAACCAACAATGGGTATTTTACATCACTGAGGAGGGATTTTGACATGCTCTGCTTGAGTTTTGTAACTGTTTCCAGACTGATACACATTGGTGACTTTGTTTCTCATCTGTTATTGAATTTCTTAAGGTAAGGACATGATTTCAGGACTGCTAGTTCAGATCCTTTACCCTACATTGTGTTGTCAGACAGGTTCTATGTAAGTGATTTCTTGACTCCACAGATTACGCAGTAATCAGGCATGGGTCTGACTAGTACACACTATTCTTTTTCATTCATTTTAATTATACTGATTGTAATGGTACTTTGTTACAAGTTTCTTTAAAAATTATACACCCCAGGATATTCAAACTATCTGTTATCTATATAGAAATAATATTAATAGAAGGAAAATATCTGTTTGGGATACAAAACAGCCTGCTCTTTGTGGCTAAATTATTGATCTAAATTATCCAGAACTTCGGAAAACAGCAGTAATTTCCATCACTAGTCTGAATTCAGTTGACATTAAGCTGCATTTTAGAAATACAGTAAATAAAAATGATGGCAAAAAGACGTTTACAGACTGGTATTTCTATTTAAAATTTAACAATCTATGTACTCAACGTCTTCATCCACAGACTTAGTTTTATTGTGGTTGCATTATTACTGATTAGTGATTTAGGTTTTAACTGTTCCATTTCTTTCTAGATCTTGTTTCTTACTCGATTTATTTATATAGCACATTTAGGACCACCTCAGCTTAACCAAAGTACAGCAAAGACAAAATATAAACAATATTACCATATAAATTAAGAGACAATTAAACAATGATAAAAATCCCTCTAGTTTTAAAAGCTAAATAAAGAGATGAGCTGACAGGCATCTACAAATGAACTATTTGTGTAAAATACCTACCAATATTTTACATGAAAACAAGAACTTTAACACAGGCTACCATCAGTATGACATGAGACTGCGTTATCAAAATAAAGTCAGATTTTTATATAAACACAAGCATTACGTTTAGGTGCTGAAACCTCCAGCTCCAGACTGAACGTTCCCCAAAAAGAAAATCATTCAAAATCGTTCACATCTTATTAGAATATAGGCACCTGGGTGTCATTATCACTGCTGAGATATTTAATGGCAGCCCTCCTTAAACAGCCTCAGCCAGCCACAATCACCATCATCATCACTGTCTGCACACTCAACATGTGTGTGTGCGTGTGTGCGTGTGTGTGTTTGTGTGTGTGCATGTGTTCAATAACCTTTTGCCACAGCTCAATGTGACACTCTAAATACAGATTCCACATCAGTGACAGCAGGTCCCCAAAGAGCTCAGGAAGCGCCTGATGACACAGGAAAACAGACACAGCGTGTGCGTGAGTGGATGTGTGTGTGTCCGAGTGAAACAACGATCTCTTTCCCAGCACAGGCACCTTGCTCTGATTGCTAATTAGCTACTTGTCAACAGTCTTTCCTGTCTCCTCTCCTGTGTCTGCACGGTTACATGAACACAGATTGTACGGCTAGAAGCACATTTCACAAAGCTGCACAAGATCACATACTTTAGCCTATGTGTCAACACCAAAATTTACACATTTACACATTTGTTTGCATGCATGAGTCATTTTCTTCATCTACTGCATAATGTACCTTATATAAATTACAAGAGAAACTCACCATGCAAGAGTTTGTAAAACCAACTAAACACATGTAGCTTGGTGCACATTATTTCACAAGTTTTTGTTTCTCTGGTTTCACTGATGGAGACATGTTGAGTCGTTTTTTCATCACTTTAAAACAGTGTTTCCAGTCCTGGCCCTCAGGGTGCACTATCCTGCATGTTTAGGATGTGTTTCTGCCTCAGAACAACCTGAAAAGGGATGAAAGACTGCTTGTCAAGTTCTGGAACAGTCTGTTAATGACTCATCAACTTATAGCAGGCATGCTGAAGCAGGAAAATATGAAGATGAAGGTGTTCCTTAAAGACCACGATTACAAAATATCGTCTTAAAGCGCACGAGAGAAATGTCCACATTGAGGGCCAGAAGCTGCCTTTAGGTCATCTACAACTGAAGATAGATTCAATACTTAAGAAGAAAACAAAACTGTGCAAACAAGCAAAAATAAAATTGAACAGCTATCTGGTCCAGTATGAAACAGACAAACGCATTCATGTTTGAATACTTATGCCAATAATTTTCTTCTACATAGCTATGCAGTCCCCTAACTCACCACAAGGTGGCAGTAATGCATCAAGTTGTTTACATTTTACAGGAAAATCTAAGTAATCCTTTTTCTGTTTGTCCCAGCAGTTTTGATTGGAAGAAAGTTCAGTCAAAACTTAACAGCAGAATTTGAAGCACCCTATTATTATCATAACATCTGCTCAACCCAATACACTGACTGGTAAAACATAAAAGAACAACTGCAACTGTTCATTCTGACCATATGGACATACTAAATGGATAGTGAAGCAGCGGTTAGTGCTTTTGTCTCACAGCATTAAGGTCGGAGGTTCAAATCTTGGCCCTTCTGTGTGTTCTTTGGGTACTCTGGCTTCTGCTTAATAGTCGAACGTGCACGATAATTTAAATCGACATACTATACAGCTTTTGGGTGAGTGTGTGCATGCATGTTACTGTTAGCGTTTTTTCAACCAAAGTAACTCTCGTTCTTGAAGGTATCCATAAAACACAGTTAATACGGAAAAGGAGATGGCGACTTTGTGCAAGAACAATGGTATGTACAATGTTTTCATTTGCATATGTTCAGCATCCCAAGTAGTATGTAGTAATGTAACGGAAACAAGTAGTAAAATCACATTCAGAACCGGGAACCTGAAAAGGGTTATGTGGAGCCTGTGGTGGGATGGAACCAAAAGAACAGCATTCCTCCAGCTGAGACCATCACTTATGTTTTTCTTTTTTCTCACATACAGGTCCTTCTCAAAAAATTTGCATATTGTGATAAAGTTCATTATTTTCTATAATGTAATGATTAAAATTTAACATTCATATATTTTAGATTCATTGCACACTAACTGAAATATTTCAGGTCTTTTATTGTCTTAATACGGATGATTTTGGCATACAGCTCATGAAAACCCAAAATTCCTATCTCACAAAATTAGCATATTTCATCCGACCAATAAAAGAAAAGTGTTTTTAATACAAAAAACGTCAACCTTCAAATAATCATGTACAGTTATGCACTCAATACTTGGTTGGGAATCCTTTGGCAGAAATGACTGCTTCAATGCGGCGTGGCATGGAGGAAATCAGCCTGTGGCACTGCTGAGGTCTTATGGAGGCCCAGGATGCTTCGATAGCGGCCTTTAGCTCATCCAGAGTGTTGGGTCTTGAGTCTCTCAACGTTCTCTTCACAATATCCCACAGATTCTCTATGGGGTTCAGGTCAGGAGAGTTGGCAGGCCAATTGAGCACAGTGATACCATGGCCAGTAAACCATTTACCAGTGGTTTTGGCACTGTGAGCAGGTGCCAGGTCGTGCTGAAAAATGAAATCTTCATCTCCATAAAGCTTTTCAGCAGATGGAAGCATAAAGTGCTCCAAAATCTCCTGATAGCTAGCTGCATTGACCCTGCCCTTGATAAAACACAGTGGACCATCACCAGCAGCTGACACGGCACCCCAGACCATCACTGACTGTGGGTACTTGACACTGGACTTCTGGCATTTTGGCATTTCCTTCTCCCCAGTCTTCCTCCAGACTCTGGCACCTTGATTTCTGAATGACATGCAGAATTTGCTTTCATCCGAAAAAAGTACTTTGGACCACTGAGCAACAGTCCAGTGCTGCTTCTCTGTAGCCCAGGTCTGGGGAATGCGGCACCTGTAGCCCATTTCCTGCACACGCCTGTACACGGTGGCTCTGGATGCTTCTACTCCAGAGTCAGTCCACTGCTTCTGCAGGTCCCCCAAGGTCTGGAATCGGCCCTTCTCCACAATCTTCCTCAGGGTCCAGTCACCTCTTCTCGTTGTGCAGCGTTTTCTGCCACACCTTTTCCTTCCCACAGACTTCCCATTGAGGTGCCTTGATACAGCACTCTGGGAACAGCCTATTCGTTCAGAAATTTCTTTCTGTGTCTTACCCTCTTGCTTGAGGGTGTCAATAGTGGCCTTCTGGACAGCAGTCAGGTCGGCAGTCTTACCCATGATTGGGGTTTTGAGTGATGAACCAGGCTGGGAGTTTTAAAGGCCTCAGGAATGTTTTGCAGGTGTTTAGAGTTAACTCGTTGATTCAGATGATTAGGTTCATAGCTCGTTTAGAGACCCTTTTAATGATATGCTAATTTTGTGAGATAGGAATTTTGGGTTTTCATGAGCTGTATGCCAAAATCATCCGTATTAAAACAATAAAAGACCTGAAATATTTCAGTTAGTGTGCAATGAATCTAAAATATATGAATATTAAATTTTCATCATAACATTATAGAAAATAATGAACTTTATCACAATATGCTAATTTTTTGAGAAGGACCTGTAGACCTGAAATTTTCTCTTGCAGGGAAGGCAGGCGGGTAAAAATCTGAATAACAAATGTAAAACATTTGTAATGTGTTGCACAAAATATCTTAATACTTTTAACATGGCATATGCATTTCGCAAACAGTCTGCAATATGTAAAATGAATATAATGCAGTGGCGGTTCAACATTAAGACTTACCGTGTTGAAAACTTGTTGGAATCGGAAGGTGGGAGGAAAGCCCTAAAAGTGACTTTTAGTTTAACTAACTTTCAGAAGCAGCCAAACATTCAAGCTGTGTTTTGGCCATGTTTCCATTCCACAGCTGGCCCTTTAAATATTACAGAAAGTTACAGACTTACTCAAGTTATAACAACTAAAACGTAATACATTAGTATGTTTTGATTTAAACCATTCCATTGTAGCTTTTATCATATATTTAGGTCATTGAAAGTGAACTTTCACGCCAGTTCTAAGCGTTTTAAAGCAATTAACAGGTTTCATTCTAGGACTGCTCTGTATTGACTTCCAACCATCTTCACATCAGGTCAGACCAGCTTCTTGGTCTCTGCTGAAGAAAAGCACCTCCAAATCATAATGCTGCCATCACCATGTTTCACTGTCTGTTCAGGGGGATGTTTGTTTTCCACTACGGGGTGTAACCAGAGCTCCTTCTTCTACATGCTTGCCATTTGTCCTATAGGCTTTCTATGTTTGTTTTTTGTTTTTTTGTCGCTATGCTGGATTAGATGCCTTGTGAACGCAATAAGTTGCCCTGGATTTTATTTAGGTGTATCAGAATAAAGGGGGCTGCATACAAAGGCGCAAAACTGTTCCAATGTTTATTTATAACATTGAAAACCATGCAGTTCTGTTCAGCTTCAAAATTATGCACTACTTTAGATTGTTCAATCACAAAAATATCTTATTAAAATACATTAAAGCTTGGTTACTGTGTAAAAAAAATTTGAAAACGTTTATTACTTTTGCAAGACACTAGAAAAGACAGAATCTCAATTTCTGTCCAAAAAAGGAACAGAAGTGCATCAATTCAACTATAGAAAAAGTATTGTCTCCAGAAGATAAGTAATAAAAGGACACACGCATGCACTGAGCAACCTCCAGTGTGTCTAATGAGGTGGAGAACAGTCACCAGTCCTAATAGCGAAGTCACAGTGTGTTGTTGCTCCACCGTCTGAGATCTGTCTCTCACTCAATAAACATTCGCCTCCTCCGTCGACTGCAGAGAGCCAAATGAGCCGACAGAAAATGCACTAGTACCGATGCATTTCCTCTGCAGCCGCTCGCTCTACATTACATTCAAAACAAAGAGATTTCCATCCGCTGTGCCACAGTTACAAAAGTGGTCTGCTTGTTCACCCACGATGGAGAGTTAACTTATTTTTAAAATCAGATCACTTTATTTTCCTGTTAAACTTGATTCTTAGAAGCATTCAGGAATTTGTTTTGTCGGAGGACATAAAAGATACAGCGCAAAGTTATTTGTGTTGTCTTAAAGTGCTTTCTTTCTCATTAAATGTGTAGTTCTGAAAAGGTCAGGGACGGTTCTCATTGTTAAGAAATCAGGATTCACTCTTGCCGAGACGAAGCCACACAAACAATAGTTCTGCAGATGGAACATGATTTCTACACTCAAGCATCCACCTTGACCTTTTCTCTGAAATGTTTTGGGAGAAAGAAATTACTTTTCACTTCAGTAACTGACAGGAGTTTTATGCCTTCAGTCCCTTAGAAAATATTTGGACAAGGGGAGCATTTGTAGGTCATTTTAGACTTTAAAAGAACAGATTTTTAGATGTTGAGCAGCTGTGTCTAACCTTTTTTTTTCACATTAGTATAATCTAAACAATTGATGGCTCTTAATAAGGATCCCAGTGCATGAGAATAGGAGATTTAGCAAGATCGTTCGGCAAGAGTTTTCTCTAAGTTTTCAATTTGAGGCCTAAATTCTTGTCTGCAATTCTGTCTTCCTGTCTGATTGTTGCTCTGGGCTCCCCTCAACCCTGCTGCCCATAGAAAACATCACCTTAGAAAAAAACGAGTAGAAGGTTTGGGAATTTAAGGTTTTATAAACCCATCATCAAGTAGGTTTTAAATCACTTCATAAGGGATAACAAAAAAGTTGTGGATGTACACTGGAGTTTTAGGCAGCATCTGCAAACCCACCCTTCAAAGTTTCCTCTGAAACACTGGTTTAATTTAGTCTCTTTTCCAACTGTACATGCTGTCTTCTCTGACTGTTTGTGCTCACTGAAATAGAAACTGAAGATAATCATGAAGAGGAAAAAATGTACAGAAAAAGTGAACTGGAACCTTCTGTCAGGCGTTGACGTTAACATGACTGCTGGGAAGCTTTTGTAATGCCGCCAGGTTCCTCAGCAGCTAATTAGGCAGCAACATGTTATTTTAAGCGTCAGATGTACATCTCTCTAGATGCACTAGATGAAGATAAAAGATCTACCTGTGGGGACCGTTCCTCGTTTAGTTCACAGCTGTGGTTTTACAGCATCTTTGCTGTAAAGATTTAAGTCTCAGGAAGATTCAGAGAAAGATGTCGAGGCTCAGGCAACATTTAACCATAGAGCAATTATGGGGCTGAAAAGAAAGGTCTGGAATTTAACATAAACATTTAAAATAGATTTTTTATTAGTAAAGAAAAACAAACGTATTATGTCTTTAGACGCCCTGTAAAGTAGAACATACCAATTCTGCAACTTTGCCGCAGGCCGCAGCTAAGCTGATCAGATAATGTTTTAAATAATAAACTTTTACCTCATCTACTGATTGTTCCAAGATGCTTCAAGATTGCGTCAATTTACAGTTTTAGCATTTCCATTGGCATCTGATAAAATATATGCACATTGCATTATGGGTTACAATTTTTTCCTATTCAGTTATGGTGTCTTTAAGTTAGACATTATCAATAATTAAATCAAGGTGATCTTAGATATAGATCAGGTTTAGTAATGAAATATAACCTAACTTCTTTGCACAGATAAACCTGTGCCAATTTATGCCTTACCATAGCAAAATGTTTATTTTTTATTTTCTGAAATAGAATATTTTAAAGATCACACACTTAATTTTAAAGGATATATAGTCAGAAATAGGGCTGCATGGTGGTGCAGTTGGTAGCACTGTTGCCATGCAGCAACAAGGTCCTGGGTTTGATTCCCGGCCAGGGGTCTTTCTGCATGGAGTTTGCATGTTCTCCCCGTGCATGCGTGGGTTCTCACCGGGTACTCCGGCTTCCTCCCACAGTCCAAAGACATGCCTGTTAATTGGTCTCTCTAAATTGCTCTTAGGTGTATTAATGAGTGTGTGGATGGTTGTTTGTGTGTTGCCCTGCGATAGACTGGTGACCTGTCCAGAGTGTACCCCACCTCTCGCCCATAGACTGCTGGAGATAGGCACCAGCTTCCCCGTGACCCACTATGGAATAAGCGGTAGAAAATGACTGACTGACTTTTACCTCGTCTACCAATTGTTCCAAAATGCTTCAAGATTGCGTCAACAAGGTCCTGGGTTCAATTCCTGTCTTTCTGCATGGAGATGGCATGTTCTCCTAGTGCAATTGTGTGTTCTCCTTGGGTACTCTAGCTTCCACCCACAGTCGAGCCTTAGGCTTGAATGAGTGTCTGCATGGTTGTTTGTCCTGAGTGTTTCTGTGTTGCTCTGTGATGGACTGACGACCTGTCCAGGTTGTACCCTGCCTCCTGCCCATAGCCTGCTGGAGATAGGCACCAGCTTCCCTGCGACCCAATATGGAAGAAGCGGTAGAAAATGACTGACTGACTGGTAGTCAGAAATAATCAAATGCTGGTTAACCAGTCCCTGAATTGTGTTTTTCTAGGCTAGGGGGTCTGGGACAAAAAACATATTCCCACTATCTGCTTTATAGCTCTTCGATTCGTAGTGAGAAACAACCTATTTTTGACTACTATAAGAACTTTAGATTGAATTTTTTTAAACTGGGACTAAATTCAAGTAGTCCAGAATCACAACAAGCTGAAAATAACCCTTTAACAAACTGCAGAATCCAGACGTTCCAAATCAGATGCAAATTTCTGGGTCCTGTTTTCCTTTTAAAAATGTTTTTACAAAATGCTAGCACAGACTGTTAGAAAGTTAATGCCTGTTATATTTTTGGTTTTCTCTTTATGATATATGCCCAACTTTGTAGCTTTAGGTGAAAGCTCTTTGTTGATGGTGATTCTAGGATGTAGTTGATGGTGAAATCTCCTCTGGCAGTATGATGTGTATGCTTGCTACCTAATGAAATGCTGGACAGGATGTAATCTATACAGATGACACACAACGCTTTAAAACAAAACCACTGTGTTGACTATGAGAGTTTACGGAAACACAAGGCTGAAATGTTGATGTCTACACAAAGGGAAACTGGGTCTGTTCTGGACAAACTGCTGTTCTCAGGGATCACAGTTTGAATTACCATCATGAGACTTAACATAAAGTGACAAACAGGAAGTTGCATATTTGAAAATATTTTTAGCAACATAAAGTTTCACTTGTCAGTTTGAGATGTTGCATTCTATTGTCCAATCACAATGACTACTGTTATCAGCAGCTGACGAAAATCAGATCTAAAGTTATCTTTATCAAATATATTTTTTGAATTCAGTAAAATCCACCCGCTAAAATCAATCATAAAGAATCAAAAACTTCCTCAAATATCTGCCAAATAGTTGGAATTACATTTCTGTTTGCTTCTAAATACAGACAGAAGTCATGAAAGAGGTGAGGACTGTTCAGTTTCAGCCATTCCGACATGAGCCCTTAAAAGCAGCAGATGGGCTATTTAGAAACTTCTCAAATAGAAACACAAGCAGCACAACATTTAAATTCCTACTAGAATTAGATGAAGTGCTCCAAAGAACAAGCAAATTAGCTTTATAATTCAACTTAAAATTGGTGCCCCAAAATTCAACTGATTATTTTATTTTGATTTCATAAAAAACAAAAAGGTAACAAGATGAAAGAAAATGTCACTTCTTTTCATTTATGCAGCTGAAAAATACTAAACACCCAGTTAAAGAGACAACTTTTACTGACTACTTGACTAATTATGTGATTTATACAGCCTCTTAACATCGTTAGGAAGATAATCATGAAAATTACAATTGAAAGCAGCAGTAAAACAACACACACACACACAGATCTGTCATACTGTATATCACTTCTCTGTCATCTTCACAGCCTACCACAGGATTCCTCTGTAGTTATAGTCTTAGGCGAATTGTACTTTGCTCAGCAAATACTAACATTTCCCAGTTATGAGCAGAAGTGCCCGAACACGCCTAGGAAATGCAGCAGTGGGTCTGATGAATGCGGAGGATGAAGAACTGGCAACAGTTAAACATGTAACAAAGAGAAACGCTAAGCCAGTAAAGATAAGGATCGCATTCCTCATGCAAAACATCCACTCTGCTCCACAGCTGCACTGCAATCAGACGCAACGTCTGCTAGACGAAAACTAAAAGATTAGGTCTGGTTTCATGAGGTTTGCATTTGAATTTCATCCATTCAGTTATTGGAATGTGTGTGTGCTTTTAAAGGCAGTGGTTACGGTTAGCAAAAATACCGCTGCTGCTGCTAAAACAAAAACGAGAACCAAAAGCTGAAAATCAAAATCTTTGTTCGGACAGAGCTGGTTTTGTTTTTTCCACAAGGAGATAAGAAAGAAAACAACCCATTGCATGGCATCTACCCAACCCTGTGGGTAATACTATTAAAAATGCATGCTTCTCAGCTGCAGCATATGGCATTCAGTACAATATGGGTGATTTAAACATTTAAACATGGTCCGTAATTCCCTGTGTGGAACAGCCTAGTTTGACCTTTAAGAACCTACAGACTTCATTTAAAGTCTGGGTTTACCACTTCACTCTTACATATAAACCAATGTATATGTGGAAGTCAATGCGTGTTCAAATTTATCCCCTTTTCATAGTTTTCAGCCAAACAAATCTACTGCAAAGGCAAATAAATCCAGGCCCATCATCTTAGAAACTGTTTTAAACCTTAAAATACCATTACTGAGAAGGCAGGAGAGAAGGCGAGAATGAACTGGCATCAAAGGGCAACATCCTCTATTTTAAAGAGAACAAAGTCAATATTTGGTGACATTTTAGTAGTATTACTTAGTAAAATACATGGCAGCAGGCTGGATCATATGCTTTCCTAGTGTGAGGGCTTCTGAAGGTATTTCTAAATGCAAACCTGACTGGAAATTAGTTTTAGTACTCCCAATGTTGAAAAAGCGAACATTTCATTTCAAATACATCTGTGGGTTATTAATGTCTCACATGACAACCAAAATAATTATTATGCAATAACATCTTTATGTACGGTATCATGAAATGTTTGTCTTAGGAGATGCAGACACAACTTGACAAGACAAAATAGGCAGCAGACATGATGATGAAAAATAAAACTCAAAATCATTCCTTTTCAAAGAATAGACAATAAAATGTTAATGATTTCCTCGGGTCTCCAGAAGCGGACTTTAGAGAGACTGAGGACTGAGGTGCTCATTAGTTAATTATTAGCTAATCGGTTGCCAGAAGGAGAATACTGAGGCAGAATAGAGTACACACAAGGTCAAAGTTTTCCCATTACAGATTTATAGTAAAAGTACCGCTTTGCTTTCTTCAGGCGAGAGAACAAAATGCTTGCAGCATACTGAGCTCTGCATAAGAAATAAAATCATCTTTAAAGTGTGATAAGATGGTGAGAAAAGCTACAGGGAATTTGCTGAAATACAGACTGAATTAGAGCTTCTTTTTTATTTTTTACTGACAAAACACAGAAATCAGAACCCAGGAGAACATTAACCCCCAGGAAAGGATTCAGACACATTCCCTTAAATGACTTTTCAGACAGACTCCAGCTAAAAGTGGGCCAAGGTATGCATTATTCCAGCCTGTATGGGGTCAGCTAAAAGGCTAAGTGGGTTTAGTGCTTTTGCTTTCACTTCCATGCAGAAAACTCTGAAGAGAAGGCATAGAGTTTTAAGATGAATTGCACCAATGTTTTAAGATGTTAATGCACAAAGTCAGACAGGGAATATTTGGCATAATTAAAAGTTTAACCACAACAAAGTGTTCCCATAACTAAGCTATTAAATAGACAAATAGATGAAAAGATATTGCAAGCACAACAACGGCAGTATATAGCTAAATGCATACAGTGCCTTATAAAAGTATTCTTAAAATTTTACATTTTATCCACTTACAATCATAAACTTTATTGCATTTTATTGGGAATTTTTGTGATGGACCAAAACAAAGTAGTAAAAATAATAGTTCATCAGCTTTCTCTATGCAAAAGAAAGTCTGAAAAGTCTGGCCTGCAACTGTTTTCAGGTTGCAACTGTTTGATACTCCTAAATAAAACCCAGTACAAGTACTTGACTTCAGACATCAGCAAAAGAATCTACTTGTTTGTAATTTAATCTCATAAAGGTCCAGGGTAACTCAGAAAGAGCTCCACAGCCCATCTGTCCAGAGGACTATTAGCCCTGTTGCTCATGCACATCACAAATCCAGTCTTAATGGGAGAATAACAAGAAAGACATAGTTGAAAAAAGCATAAGAGGTTAAAGGTTGCCACCAACCATGTAGAAGATACGGTAAACATATGGTGCTCAGATCACAACATAACTGAACATTTGAAGGAGGCTGGTCAGAGTTGATGAGAACATGGATGGAGCTGTGATCATGTTAGAAAACCCGTTGGACAAGGGGTGTCCAACTTCAGTACTCTAGGACCAGTTTTAGATGTTTCCTTGCTCCAAACACAGCTTATTCTGGTGGCTAAATGCCTTCATCAGCATGTCACACAACTCTCGAGAGGCCTGCTAATGAGATGTTACTTTGATTCAGGTGTGTCCCTTCAGGACTTACTATGGTGGCCACTGTGCTGGGGGCTTACCTTTCAACAGGACAGCGGCCATAATCATACAGCCAGAGCTACAATGAAGTAGTTTGAATGGCCTAGTCAAAGTCCAAACCAAGCTGAGGATCATTGGTAAAAGATATATGAACAGAAGCTCTCAATCCAGTTTGACAGAGTTTACGCCATTTTACGAAAAGGGGAAAAACTTTCATTGTCTAGATTTGCAAAGCTGATAGAAACGTACCCTAACAGACTTGCAGTTGTAATTGCAGTGAAAGGTTGTTCTGCAATGTACTTACCCAGGGTAGATGAAGGCAAATGATCAGATATTTATTTGTAATAAATCTTGAAAACCATTCTACTTTGTCTTGGTGTACCACATACAAGTCCAGTAAAATACATTGTAGTTTGAGGTTGTAAGAAGAGGAGGTGTGGAAAAGTTAAGGACACATGAATAATTCTGCAAGGCACTGTAATTATTTTATTCATCTCTTTGGGAAAATGGGAAAATGTATATATCCCATAACTCACAAGGGACCAAACAAAAGAGAAAATATAACAACCATTCAAACATCAGGTGTGCAGGCTTGATCATCTGGGTTCCTGATGCCCCCCATGGACAGACAGGGTTTAGAACCCTCTTTACTCCTATGTGCTCTTCACAAACAGAGACTTTACATGCAACACACTTGTAGCTACAGAACTTGGATGTTTGCTGTCCACAGATAACTGGAAATAATCAGACATCGCTTTTACAAATGGACTCTTGAGATCAGCTTTGAATTATTAATGATGTGAGGAGGCCACTGTAGGAACCTTTAATCCATGCCAATGCAAATGGACCCCAAGGTCAGCAACATTACACTGCAGCAGCCTTGGCACAGATTGACTGGGAGAATCTGTGAAATGGGGTCCCTCATAGTTTAGCAGAATACAGAGCGTGCTGTATAATGGAATGGCCTCGAGCCCACAGCAGGCAAAGCGGGGAATTAGTTGGAGCCTGGGCCACATCAAAGTATTTCAAGGACAGAGTGAGTTTTTTTTTTTAACCATCACCCCACTGAGCTGCCATTTTCTCTGGAAACAGGATTCACAAAATAATCACAACAATGCTGCAGAGGGCCAGAGCGATAATGAGTGAGGGTTGTGTGTTTTGGGACTTCTCTTTGCAACGCTGCCTTAATTCTACTCATTATTTTGTGAAGGACAGCAAGAGGATGGCCCTCACGGCTAAGCAGGCTCTGAGTGAAAGAAGTTGAAACTAATTTTAACTTTTAGAGAGCCATGCACTTTAAATGAGTTGCATAGCAACAGCAGCAAATGGTTCTGTGTTGCTGTTTATGTTTGATGGCAGGAAGACCCAAAGAGGTCCAGTAGACTTGCGAGCTCCTTGGTGCTAATAAGGAAGTTTTGGTTGTGGCTGCAGTGGAGCCCGGATAATTAGTGTATCTCTAATGGTTTGGTGGAGCTCCACTGCAATATCCTGCCAAAGGGGCTTCCAGCCAGCTGGGAACTGTCATGGTCTCTATGAATAACCCACTCACAGGAGAACTTTCAAATCCTCAGTGAAAGACGTCAAGATTTCCACACATTTACTAAGCCACTCTGTTACAACAGCTGAGAAAAAAACAACGCACGCCACACAACAACTGATATTTCTCCATCACATCTGCTGTATAATCAAAAACGGCAAGTGCCTCAATGAGTGTTTCGTTTCCACACACAGACTGACGTTTGCTGCTCAGAGAGCTCAAACAGATCTAAATCTACAGAGAGGAGCTTTGTGCTTTCGGATAAAAACAAAAAGGATCACTGGTCAAGAGTAATCCGCTGTTTGTTTGGTTTAATTTGAGTTTTAGTGTGTTGCGATGCAGTCGGAGGGTTCCTCATGTTGAGTCCAGGTCAGTCCCTGCTCTGCTTCTCTTTTAGCAGCAGGTTATATAAAGATAAAAGCTCTAATTGCACACAGCAGACTTCCATCGTTATTCTCAGCAGTTTTTGTTTCCACCAAACAAGGATGCTGCCATCATTTCCTCTCCCATGAACACTTTTCCTGCTGGGAAAGGCCTTTCACTGCTGAATGAGCACAAGCCCTGCCTCGTGCACCTAATACCTTTAATAATCTGTTTAACTCTTTGCGGTCCTGCAGCTTCAGAAACATAAGGAGCAGGACGGAATCATCAGCTTCAGACGGCAGATCCTCCTCCTCCAGTCTATCAAATGACTTCCCTCCTGCTCTCTCCAACTCATCTGAGCAGCTCAGTCTTTTCCTCCCCCGCTCTTCTAAAACCTTCTCTCCTTGTACCAACTTTCCCTAATTTTAACTCTGTCTCTTTATGCTTTCACTGTTCGAGTCTGCAGGAAAGCAATTAGTGGAAATGGGATGCTCTTCTCTGTCGTGGCTCCAATTTAGGATTTAAAATGATAAGCAGAATGCCCCCCCCCCCCCCCAAACATAAAACGAGGCCTACGTGCTGATGTAATGAATTACCCCCCAACCTCTGTTTCATTAAACATTTTCACACAAGATAATAAAATTTGCTGAAATCACAGGTGCCCCAGATTCTGCAGACTGGTGTAAAGGTAGGGTTTTACTTCACATGCTGCTGATGTGCAAAATTAGGGCAGAATACTAATAGCTGAATAGTTAAACCTACCTATGTTCTGTGATTTTGCTCTATTCTTCCAGCTCCACAGAATAAAAATGCAGTGATGATGTTCCTTTTATTCCAATTCAATGTCACACCAGAACAAAATTGTGAACATGTTTTAAAACAACTAACTGATTCAATTGATTTATTTTGGCAGAAATGGTTAAAAAGGATTCAACTCCACAAGAAATAAGTTTTCCGCACACATAAAGGCTATAAGACTTACTAAAACATTTTAATTACGGATTATAGAAAAATCGATGAAAGTCACTAAATTGCTCCATTTGTGGACCTATAGTTTAATCACTGGCATGAACCAGAACTGGGTTCACAAGTTTGAAGTTTGAATTTTCTCTGATCCACACATGGTCAAACTTATCCATACAGGTTCAAATATATGCCTATAATATTTGTCCCTAAACCAGCAGCAGAAGAACCGTACACTACATAGTCCTTAACAAGCTTCTAGCATGATTCAGGGTCAATGTTTAACACAAATTAGTAGAGTTAATGTAGATTGTTTGATAGCCTGACAGAGTCTTGACCTAAGTATAGTCCACAAATTTACAGCACTAAAGGTTGGGGCTTTGAGAATACCGTTTCAGAAGCCAGCTTTATCCATTCTAAAACCTGATTGGGTGTGTGTTGGGAATCATTGTCTGGAACACAACTTTATTAAAGGTTTCAATCCTCTGTTGGTTCAAGGGGAAGTTGGAGAATTAAGGGGTTGTCCCACCTAATTGTTCCATCCACTGTGTGCAATCCACCTGTACTACTGACAGTGAAAAAGCATATAGCATTATGTGGTAGCATTATGCCACCACAATACTTGACAGTGGTTAAGGGGTGTTCTTTAGCTTAAAATCTTCATCTGGACTGTTCTTGACAGCCTGGCCAAAAAACTAAACCTATGTCTAAGCAAAACCAGCCACATTCTTCCTGGAAAAAATGCTTTTGGTTAGAAAAGAAACATCAATCTGTTTGTCCACAGTCGCAAGAAGTACGTTTTGAGTACTCGAGATGAGACTTTCAAAGCAAAGACCACTGTACCAATTTTGAAGCATGGTAGTGGCAGAGCCATTGTGTGGGACTGTTTCACTGCCAATTGAACTGGTGCATTGCAAAAAGTGGATGAAACACCTTCAAACTCCTCAACTTTACATCCAACAGTATGATAGGATTATCCCAAACACAATAAACTGGTTTAGGAATGGATAAAGCTGGGGAATGTAACCAAGACGAGTGGTCAAACACAAAGCAAGAATTATGCCAGAAGCTTTTGTGATAGGTACAAAAAGAGAGCATTCAAGGTGCAGAACAGTTAAAATAACAAGATTCACACACAAGGGGAGTATATGTAAACTTCTGACCAGAAGTGCCAGCCTCTAACCTTCATCCTTCACAGTCTCAGCACTTTCTCTAAAGTACAAACATTAGAAAGAAGGAATCATTTGAGGTTGTAAAAACATAAACAGGAGGTGATTAATAACATCTGTATGAAGCATTCACATGCTGTGCATTTTTTCACATGTCCTTAAAACCTTAAGTTAAACCTTGAGTGAAAGATAAACTATTTTGTAAGAAAATAGCTTAAATCTGGTGAAAAACCTCTGTCGTCATGCATGCTTTTAAAAGATGATTCTTCTTCATACTCAATAACATTTTGTTGTCTGCAATTTAAGGTTGTTTACTCATGCAACTGCTGCCAATCCTCTTTTAGCAGCCAACAAACTATGTTGACAGACACTCAGTTAAGACCATTTTCTTATCCTCTTATTTGTTTTAATTCTCACAGTCATCCCCTTGACTGACCCTCCTCTGAGTTTCATTCTCATTTGCCCTCTCTTCTTCATCTTCCCAGCTAAATAAATAAATGTCAAGATGAGAGAGAAGGACAGGCCGGAAGATGAGAGAGAGGGAGAAGAGAAAAAAGTAGGACACCCCAACCTGGATACATCGTCCAAAGCAATTTGCTTAGATGGAAAGCGAAGCTGAGAGGAGGAGGAAAACAAGGAGCTTAAGAGCATCTCTGTTAAAGAGGGGATGGCTTAGAGAAAACAAGCAAAATGGACAGACAAGCTGTGCCACCGAGAGCCGAGGAGGGAGGGCAAGTAAAATGGGAGAGAAAGAAAGTGTTGGTAAAAATTACAAAATGGACAGGGTGTGCGTAGAGCCACAGTGATATCAGGAGGAAATTGATGTGTTGAGCAGCAGAGGGAAAACAAAGCCCTACATTTTTCTTTGTAAAAACAAATGACAGTTTAATTCAGAAAAGTGAAAACCTGGGACTTCTTCTACAGCATGAACAGAAAAACATGCTTTCACTTTTTATTTTCATGTTATTGTTATTTATAAATACATATCTGATCATCTAAAAAGAAAGAAATGAAATGGACACAACTCCAATATGTTAACGCATTCCTGATCTGGAGGACCAACGACTTTACCCATCAGAGTTCAGAAAAGCAAACTGAAGAGGACCAACATGCCAATCTTGAGACTTCAATGTGACTGTCAGCGAACTAATGGTAGATATTATAGGACAGCGTATGGTTGCAGAGAACTGTTAGCACTAAATGCAGGAAAACTGTAGGGTACAAGAACAGGTAGGCTATTATTTGCCATCATTGGTGAAAAGATGATGGTCCAAGAGACATCAGCAACGATTGGAGCAAGCATGGAAGCAATATGCCTCTTAAAGTCAGTAAATTTTTCATCTACAATGTTTTTCTGAAATGTCACCATTTCACCAAGTTTGCCCTTTCTGACAGATCAGTAAAAAAGATCCATCTTGAAAATGAGGTTTTTTGGGGTTATCCTACATTTTCTTCACTCTTCTTTGCTTTCCATTATCATGATGTTCCCACCACTTTGCAGTATTTGGTGAACATATATATATGTTGAGTGATTTACAACCAAGCTGTCCTTTACATTATTGCACACATTAGTACTGCGATTCGATCTATTGTGGAGCTCTGACTCAACGCCATCTTCGTTATGTTCCAGTCGTAGTACCAATACTTGTCCTCAATGACGAACTGCTATTTGCAAAGA
This sequence comes from Girardinichthys multiradiatus, assembly GCF_021462225.1. Lineage (NCBI taxonomy): Eukaryota > Metazoa > Chordata > Actinopteri > Cyprinodontiformes > Goodeidae > Girardinichthys > Girardinichthys multiradiatus. The sequence continues at coordinate 29,653,310 of NC_061806.1, forward strand.
AGAACCAATACTCTATTTACAGTGCCTTGCGAAAGTATTCGGCCCCCTTGAACTTTTTAACCTCTTGCCATATTTCAGGCTTCAAACATAAAGATATAAAATTCAAATTTTTTGGGAAAAATCAACAACAAGTGGGACACAATCGTGAAGTGAAATTAAATTTATTTGATGTGTCAAACATTTTTAACAAATACAAAACTGAAAAGTGGGGCGTGCAATATTATTCGGCCCCTTTACTTTCAGTGCAGCAAACTCACTCCAGAAGTTCAGTGAGGATCTCTGAATGATCCAATGTTGTCCCAAATGACTGATGATGATGAATAGAGTCCACATGTGTGTAATCAAGTCTCTGTAAAAATGCACCTGCTCTGTGATAGTCTCAGGGTTCTGTTCAAAGCGCAGAGAGCATCATGACGACCAAGGAACACACCAGGCAGGTCTGAGATACTATTGTGGAGACGTTTAAAGCCGGATTTGGATACAAAAAGATTTCCCAAGCTTTAAACATCCCAAGGAGCACTGTGCAAGCAATCATATTGAAATGGAAGGAGTATCAGACTACTGCAAATCTACCAAGACCCGGCCGTCCCTCTAAACTTTCATCTCGAACAAGGAGAAGACTGATCAGAGATGCAGCCAAGAGGCCCATGATCACTCTGGATGAACTGCAGAGATCTGCAGCTGAGGTGGGAGAGTCTGACCATAGGACAACAATCAGTCATACACTGCACAAATCTGGCCTTTATGGAAGAGTGGCAAGAAGAAAGCCATTTCTCAAAGATATCCATAAAAAGTCTCATTTAATGTTTGCCACAAGCCACCTGGGAGACACACCAAACATGTGGAAGAAGGTGCTCTGGTCAGATGAAACCAAAATCGAACTGTTTGGCCACAATGCAAAACGATATGTTTGGCGTAAAAGCAACACAGCTCATCACCCTGAATACACCATCCCCACTGTCAAACATGGTGGTGGCAGCATCATGGTTTGGGCCTGCTTTTCATCAGCAGGGACAGGGAAGATGGTCAAAATTGATTGGAAGATGGATGGGGCAAAATACAGGACCATTCTGGAAGAAAACCTCTTGGAGTCTGCAAGAGACCTGAGACTGGGACGGAGATTTATCTTCCAACAAGAAAATGATCCAAAACATAAAGCCAAATCTACAATGGAATGGTTCACAAATAAATGTATCCAGGTGTTGGAATGGCCAAGTCAAAGTCCAGACCTGAATCCAATCGAGAATCTGTGGAAAGAGCTGAAGACTGCTGTTGACGAACGCTCTCCATCCAACCTCAATGAGCTCGAGCTGCTTTGCAAGGAAGAATGGACAAGAATTTCAGTCTCTCGATGTGCAAAACTGATGGAGACAATATTAGATGATATTGCACACCCCACTTTTCAGTTTTTTATTTGTTAAAAAATTTTGACACATCCAATACATTTCATTCCACTTCACGATTGTGTCCCACTTGTTGATTCTCCACAAAAAATTTGAATTTTATATCTTTATGTTTGAGGCCTGAAATGTGGCAAGAGGTTGAAAAGATCAAGTGGGCCGAATACTTTTGCAAGGCACTGTATCAGGATTTTATATAGGCCTGTCCAAATACTTTAACTACACCTTCACATACAGTACTACAACTCACTATGAGTATAAAACAAACGCAAACAAACCGTTAAACACAGCTATCACTCCATTTGATACACAGCGGTCATATTGGATTTTACCTACTAATCTCTGAGGCTTTCCAATTGATTTTTCTTCCTTGGCACTCAGAAATTGGGATTTTCACAATACAAATGAAACAACCAAATCCAATCCAAAAAACCTAAAACAAAAAAGGTTTCTGTTCTACTACAACTATGACCTGCTAGCTGGTTTGCAGGCTCATTTAATGCCGGGATTTGTAAACAACTTTTTTTTCATATTTAGTTTAGTACAGTAAAATAATTGCTAAATAATGTATATTAATTTTTAATATCAACACATGTTTCATAGCCATTCATTGCATGTTTTAGCTAGCCTAGCACGCCCAATAATTAAAAAAAATTTTCCCATTCAGGAATTCAACACAGTGTTTCTGTTTTAGCTATGCTAAAATCTATGTTGGCATTCCAGCACTGATGCACAAACTGCTTTCTGCAGGTACAATTAGAGGTCAATGAACCATAGCTGTGTTAAAGGTAAATAAAGTGCATATGCTACTGTTTATTTCTGCTGACCTTTTAAAGCACAATCCAAAGCACACACAACCATTAACACACACTTAGCCATCACTATCCAGCACTGCCCTACAGGCAGTTTCAAAACCTTTCACACACTTCATCATATTACCAAAAAAACTCAGGTTATGGCCAGAAGGTCTAAAAACTTACATGTGTCTATAATCAAAGGTACCAGAGGATGAGAGGGTGAGTCAATAATATGCATGACTCAATGGGTTTTTGTCTGAAAACCCCACAAATTTGAGATAACATGCAAACCTTCAAAGCTAGCAGAAATAAAATGTTGGATCTGAAGTGAGAATTTAAGAAGGCACATTCATAAAGATATTTTAATCATCAAACTGACAACATTGCACCTTGCTAGTATCAGGTCTTTTACCACCATAATTCCCATAATACTTTGTGGCATAGATTCAAGGAGGTGTCAGAAACATTCCTCAGAGATTTGGTCTACAACATGATAGCATCTCACAGTTGCTTTACAGTCAAGATGTGAATTTCCTGTTCCACCATATCCCAAAGGTGCTCTACAGCAGAGGTGTCAAACTCCAGTCCTCGAGGGCCAGTAAACTCCAAAAGAGGAAGCCCTGGTTCAACATATTTGATTTAAATGGGTGGATTGCCTTGTCAGCATGCAGCCAAGCTTTACAGAGTCGTGCTAATGAACTAATTATTTGATTTACGTCTTTTGAAGCAGAGAGAGATCTTATAATTGAAGGACACCAGGCCTCGAGGACTGAAGTTTGAGACCCATGCCCAACAGCATTGTGATCCGGTGACTGCAGATGCTATTGAGCACAATGAACAAATTGCCATGGTCAAGAAATTTGTTTGATATGATTTTACCTTTGTCAAATGGAAGTAGCCATCAGATGATTGGCACAAAGTGGTCATTAGGGATGGACATGGTCAGCAACAAGACTTGTGTAGGCTGGGGCGTTTACAAGATGCTCAGCTGGTACCAAGGGTCCCAAAGTATGCAAAGAAAACACAGGGGTTGGACAATGAAACTGAAACCCCTGTCATTTTAGTGTGGGAGGTTTCATGGCTAAATTGGACCAGCCTGGTAGCCAGTCTTCATTGATTGCACATTGCACCAGTAAGAGCAGAGTGTGAAGGTTCAATTAGCAGGGTAAGAGCACAGTTTTGCTCAAAATATTGAAATGCACACAACATTATTGGTGAATACCAGAGTTCAAAAGAGGACAAATTGTTTGTGCACGTCTTGCTGGCGCATCTGTGACCAAGACAGCAAGTCTTTGTGATGTATCAAGAACCACGGTATCCAGGGTAATGTCAGCATACCAACAAGAAGGACGAACCACATCCAACAGGATTAACTGTGGACGCAAGAGGAAGCTCTCTGAAAGGGATGTTCGGTACTAACCCAGATTGTATCCAAAAAATATAAAATCACGGCGGCTCAAATCACTGCAGAATTAAATGTGCACCTCAACTCTCCTGTTTCCACCAGAACTGTCCGTCGGGAGCTCCACAGGGTCAATATACACGGCCGGGCTACTATAGCCAAACCTTTGGTCACTCAGGCCAATGCCAAACGTCGGTTTCAATGGTGCAAGGAGTGCTAATCTTGGGCTGTGGACAATGTGAAACATGTATTGTTCTCTGATAAGTCCACCTTTACTGTTTTCCCCACATCCGGAAGAGTTACGGTGTGGAGAAGCCCCAAAGAAGCGTACCACTTGATAAACATGAAAGTGAAGTTGAACATCTACCATGGCCACTTTGGGGTGTTTTGGAGGAGCGAGTTAGGAAACGTTTTCCTCCACCAGTATCACGTAGTGACCTGCCCACTATCCTGCAAGAAGAATGGCTTAAAATCCCTCTGACCACTGTGCAGGACTTGTATATGTCATTCCCAAGACGAATTGACACTGTATTGGCTGCAAAAGGAGGCCCTACACCATACTAATAAATTATTGTGGTCTAAAACCAGGTGTTTCAGTTTCATTGTCCAACCCCTGTATACCATCACAGTATGACACCATCACCCAGTGTCATCTGCTGCTGTAGATCATCTAGTCCAAGGCTTGATGTGATGGTATTCCTTAATTCTAACAAGCCATTATTTAAACTCCTGTAACTGTTCATCTTCTTAAATTAGTCCATTCTTCCCACATGGACATTTCTGTTCAATGTTGCTCACTGGATATTTTATCTTGTTTAGTATATTCTCAGTAAAACCCAGTAATGATCGTGTGTGAAAATCTCAGCTGTTCAAAAAGTCTTAAGTGTCCTTTCTTCATATTGATGCTCAGTTTGAACTTTGGCTAAGTTGTCTTCACCGCACAGAAGGGGCTTAAATTGAGGGCTTCCCCAAGTGATTGGCTGATTTGCCATTTCTATTAACAAGGAATTCAGCAGCTGTACCTAATAAAGTGACCATTGAGCATACACTGAACAGAATAATGGTAGGCCAAATATGAACAGAAAAAATGACCACAGAATTATTCATTCGACAGAAAAAGATTTTGCAACTTTATGTTAAAAGTAACGCCACTTTATCTAAAATGAGAATTATGATTAGGTACAAATTCATTTAAATTTGATCTAATTAAGTCACAGTGCAAAAAGAATTTCTGACTAAAACATCATCCACAGTAAAGCAAAGCATGATGATTTCGTGTTATACTTCTGATCCTAATACAGTGATGTTTTTGGATGTAACCCCAACCAGTTAAAGTTTAATGGTCAATACAGGGAGCACTGAGACTTTCAGGAATGTTAACATTTAGATGTCAAACTATAATTGACAAAGTCCTTTAAAATTCATGAAATGTTTCTATAAAAGGCCTGGAAAATGTCAAAAAAAGTGGGAGAAAGTTGTCTTAGCCATGGCACACCACACTGGATGGCAGTCCCAAAGCTAATTTATATGCCTTAAAGGCCATCAGGATATTAGTGGGTTGATATTGGGAAGACTGACAGCAGAATAAAAAAACCCTCCAAGGAAGCAACTCACTGTCCAGGCAGGTACTTTCAACCCAGACAAACAGCAACATTGAAAAATGGGAGAAAGAGTGTGGCTGAAGAAGCATTAATAATAAAAAGTCTGATGTATTAAAACAAAAAAGTATAGAGAAAGTCAGAAGATGATACAAAGACTTTTGCGTGATTCATTTGCATTGTTTGGCATTAAATGACATTAAAACCGTTAGTATAAATGTCATCTTACACAAAGAAGCTAAGGGGTCATGAATTCAGGAGGCTGGGATGTTTGGTAAGAGATTGAGCTACTTCAAGTCCAAATCTTTATTTATTTCCACCTCCACATGCAGTGAAATCCTCCTGGGTTTATGCCATGCATCTTTGCTGTATTTTGGGTGGTAAGAATAAAGATGAACTGCATACATATGTGCATAGGCAGGAAAAACTGGATGACTGCAGGTGAGTCCTGAAAAGGAATGGATGGAGATGAGAAAAGAGAAGAAGTGAAAAACAGATACAGCTGGAAGGCAGCAGGAGGCTGAGTGTGAAGAAGAACTCAGAGGTGAAGATTGGAGCTAAGTGTGAGCAAAGTTGAGAAAATCCTAAATGTATTACTTGGGAGACATCGAGGTGTTTTATGCACCTGTGCTTAAGATTTGTGAATGTAATTTGTTCCCACTTTTTAAGCACTCCTTTATCAGTGCTGATTACCAACCAGTTTTTATTCTTTCTATTGGACCATTTGTTCGCTGAATGTTGGACCATTTGTGTGCTACTAAGCCTTCCAGCGTCAGCTGCCATTATATACCGCAGGATAGTCTGCTACTACAACTCCCAGCAGGAATTGCAGCTGATAGGAAGGGGGCGTCACAGCTCTGACATCACAGTGGACTATATAAGGTGGACCTTTACCCCAGTCAGTCGTACCAGATGCCCCCTCACACTGATCTCGGTTTTGCTGGAGTTTTCCTTCCTATCATAAGCAAGTTTTCCTTCCCACTATTGCTACATCCATGCTCAGTATGAGGCATTGCTGCAAAGATAACACCATGAAATCGACTGGCCACTGTTGCCATATGCTCGTTCAGGATTACTGTAAAATCAGAGACATTGAATCTGGCTGAATGACTGGGTTGACTATATATTTCTGGATATTAATTAAATTTATTTTTTTGAGGCGATATTTATCTTAAATTCAATAAATAAATTGAACTGAACTTCCCTGTTCCTGCTGAAGAAAAGCAACCCCACACCATCATGCAGCCACCATCATGCAGGAATGATGTGTTCGAGCTGATATCTCGACAGTTTAGGTGGACGGTCATGTCTTGGTAGTTCTGTAGTTGTTCCAACCTCTTTCTATGTTCAGATGTTGGATTGAACAGAACTCTGAGACACACAGCTTGCTCCCTGAAATGTCTGTGGTGCTCCTTGGTCTTCATGATGCTGTTGGTTCACTAATGTTCTCTAAGGCTTTCACAGATCAGCTGGACACTGAGATTCAATTACACCCAGGTGGACAAATGGAAGGACAACCTTCGATTTTGATTTTTAACCTTGTATATTTCCTTCCACTTCACAATCACCTAAAATCCCCAAATATAATAACTGATGTTTGTGGTTGTAACATGAATACTTTTACACGGCACTGTATGTCAGGAGTTTGGAGGAAGTCAGATCCATCTTAGCTGTGCACCATCATCGACGGGGGTGGTAGTTTGTTTTCCTTCAGTAAAACCACAAATAGTCTCTGCTTTAATGCAAAGCTAATCATTAATTCTTCATCCCGGCGGCTATATATCAAGCTCATAAAAACATCTCACAGTAAGTGTGTTTAGTATGTAGTTGTTAATAGCTTCATTTTTATGTTACTGCAAGCTCTAAATCAGATTCCTTTGTAGATAATAGAGCTACGTTAAGCTTTCATTAAATTTATGACATCTAGGGAAGTGGTCCAAATCCAGCTTTAAGGACTTCTCAAGCTTGAGTTTGTTTTGGCTGGGGCTCCCATCTCCCTCATCATTTGGTTCTGTTAGTGTTAAACTTCCTTTAAAACGTTTCTACAATCTCATATTTATGTTATGCGTTGTTTCAGCCATGCAGCTCTCGATTTAGGAAGAGAGAACAGATGGATGAAAAACGCACAGAAGGATGAAGGGAGTGCAAAGGAGAGGACACAGGGAGGAGGAAACAAAGAGCACAGAAACATGAGGAGAAAGGAGTATGATGGATGGTGAGGGGGATGCTCCTAAGAGATGGGGCATTAATAATCCATAGAGCTTTAAGTACTCCTATTGAGAGAGAAAATCGCCTGTGTGAAGCTGAAAGCAACCAAAACACTCATCCTCCCTCCGTTTTTAACACCTTCCTTCTCTCTAGCGCTTTTAACTGTGGTGTCTTTTGTTTGCTGCCTGCTCTGTGGCATGACTTGTTACAGAGTTGTACTGATGCGTTGAATGAGACAGTAAATCTCTCACTTAAGGCCTCTACACACTGAGCAACAACACCAGCAATCCTGCAGCGTTATTGCATGTCACACTGAGCCAAATGGCTGTGATAAAAATCAGCCTGAGTGAGACTGTATGATATCAGTTTAGTCACATGTCAGATGAACACCTAATGATTTGTGGGACAAAAACGAGATGTGCATCATCAACTCACAATGCATGTTCTGTGTTCTGCAGAACTTGGTTTCATTGCCACACCTTTCCTTTTTTTATTTTAGCCTCCATGGTTTTTGCCCATTTACACACAGCAGGCTGGCACCAGACTGTATTCTGTAGAGCTTTTTTCATCCATTGTTTCTGAGCTTTTGCTACAATCCCCAACAGAGCAGATTTAGAGTTGTGTACAAGAAGCCTCGAGTTGTTCCTCATTGTTTTACATTTGTTTTCCTTTCCAGCAGCTGGGCTTCCTTGTAATATTTTAATAATTTCTGAAGATCTTTTGTTCTCCAGATGAAACTTTTGAGCATAAAAAACTCCCAACTAAACACAGGGGATGGATCTGTGACATGTAACACACCAAAAACTTCCCAAAGAAATAGTTTTAAGCTTAATCTTTGAGTTTTTTTGTAGGACTGGTCTGATCTCAGTCGAGCCTTATTTACTAACTGGCATCCCAGTCCCTGACTGACCCAACGCCAGATACCCATTGCTGCTTTCTAGTCTAGGATCTCCAGTTAGTTGTCTGACCAGAATTTGCACAGCCAATTTTTAAAACCAAAATATTAAATCATTGCTTTCTCCCAAGTGCACGGCTTGTGAAACCATATACCAGACTGTCCACATTATTTTGTCGATTTCAGACTTCAATTGATTGACCAATTCTTATTTTTGTCAATCTTCTCCGATCTTCCATTCACAAGGACAATAACTAGGTGCGTGTTAATCCCATCTGCATTTAAACTAGAAATCAGAATCTCCAGTTAAAATCAACCCCAAATGTCTGTTGGTTTTATTAGCAGCACTCCATGTGGCACGTGGTTGCCATATTTTAGAAATGTCCTCTTTTTCTGTGCATGGTTTGCGAAACTGTTACAGGCCATGCACATTATATTGTTGATCTGTCAAATCTGGGTTTGCGCCAACAAAAAAGTATTTTTCACAATTTACAATAATGATTAGAATAAGAGAGACTGTGCTGGCTGCTGCAGTTTTGTTTATGTATGCTCAGATATCGCCAAACAGGCATTGGCGTTTTTAGAGAGCAGTGAAAAGCAGCTGAAACACTAAACCTTACATTTTACGACATTCAAAGTAGAATTTTATGCACCAACTATAAAAAGAAAGTATAACAGGTTAACTGGAACTGCACTGAAATATGTTACAAGCCAAAACAAAAGGCAGACCTAAAGAAACTCCTGTTGGGACAAAATATCTGTTGCTGGTTTTAATGGACTGGTCATTTGTCTTTGTAGTTTAGTACATTTCTGGTTCTGGTAGTTTTCTTTCAGACTTTTTTTTGGTTTCGGAAATTAATTTCTACCCACCAGATAGATGACCTATACCCACCTTGTGCAGAAAGCATTTAAAGTAATTTTCTATATTCTGTTAAGACTACAGTAAGTTATTCTGGTTAAATGACAATATTATCTACCAAAGGGAGGTCACGTAGTAACGTTCTGGTTATTTTAGCGGTGAAATGTGAGAATAAACTCCAAAACCAAAATAAATAGAAACCTCAAAAAAAGACTTGCATTCAATTCAGAGAAATGTGAGTGTAAATACATAAAAAATACTTATTGGCAAACAAAAATAAACTGAAATTGTTCAGAAGATACGAGGAGTGGATAGAAATCGATTGTAAAAGCAGACAAAGTCTAAAGAACAGCCCTGAAAGACCTTCAGAAAGCCTGGAGAACTACTGATTCAGACCACTTCAAAAGACTACAAAAACCTGGAAGCAACACATAGAGAACATAGTGATTTAAAACTTTGAAAAGCCAAGTGGTAAAAAACTGTTGGCCAAAACGTTTTCTGATGTTTAGTCCTGGATTGGTGACAGAATCTTGATTCAGTTGGGTTTCAAATCTCTTTATTAGTATCAGTCAGAACTTTGGTTTTGGTTCATTTCTGTGAAACTTGACCTAGTTTTTCTTTTTTTCACTGTAACTTTGTTTTCACTTATCCTTTTCATTTTTAACGTTCTTCAACTTTCAATAGGTCACAGGACAGAGGAAGAAAACTGACAGACAAGACAGTATGACATGAAATCCTTAACAAAATAATTCTTAAGTTAGGTGCATCATTTATGTTTGTGTAAAAAGATACCTTGTTTCTTTCACATCACCCAGGAACTAAATATCAGTTCTGATATTTTACTTTTCTTTTACATTTTTAACTGCTTTGATTCCATTTAAAGTTATGTTGTATGAACATTACTGTTAGTGTCATGGGAATGTGATGTGCAAGATTCCTGACAAGCTGGAAAAAAAGAAAAAGATTAGACTGAAGATCACTGATAAAGAAATGAGCTCCACCCGCAGACATTTGAATTTATGAAGCAAAACAAGCCGAGGATTAGGAGGCTGCATTGTTATATGAAACTGACAGACCGATGACGTGTTGGAGTGGAGATTCAACAGTAAGGAAGAGAGCGGATCAAAACGTTGCCGCTTTTTTCCTTTTCATATTAGAAGTAACAGAAACGTCCCAGAGATAAAACTGGACAGAGATAAAGGTTGCCCTACAGCCGTTCCCCTGGAAGTCTGACTGATGACTGTGATGAATTGGTGATATCACTGACAGAGTGCTACGAGCCAAGCCGGCAGCAGACAAAGACAGAGGAGAAACACAAAAACACATTGAGCTAAAGATGGGAAAATTAATGACTGAGATGACAAGGAGGAGCAAAGATAAGATGAAAGGTGGAAACAAGAGGAAACGGTGCAAGAGCCAGAGAAAAATCTGAAACAAGAAATGAGTAATAAATGAGTGACACAAAGAAGAGAAAATGATGGGAAAGAGACTGAAATAAAGGGAGAAAAGGGACTGAAGCAATGAAACAGAAAGGGATAAGCTGTGAACTGTAAGGAACAAAAAAAAACCAAGGAGCAAAAACTGGGCCAAAATGAGCCAGAAAAAGAGTGAGAAATAGATGGAGATGGAGTGAAAGAGAAACTGGATTTGACAGGTGAAAGAAAAAAGGGGAAAAGAGAACACCATTTAGAGCAAAGAAGAACAGAGCAGGAGGCCTTAGCCGGGCGTCGCCCGAGGCAAAGCCATTGTCTTAAGTGCATTTGAGAGTGTGCATGTAATATTTCCATCCAGCAGAAACCTCTTCAGAACTGAAAATTAACTGCTGCACCCTTTTCAGAGCTAAGTCCTCTATTTTGGGTTCAATCCAAAACCAGTCTGCAGAATCTTACCATTGAAAATTGGAAAATTGCCATTTTGATGTAAGGGAAGCTTAAACCAGTTGTTTTTTTTAAATATATCTGAAAATTATGCTGATTTGTTTTTTTAAATACACAGCTTGACTCAGCACGTTCAACCAAAAAGGCAGTTTTTTATAATTTAGTCAAAACATTTACAGAATAGTTTTAAAAGTTTATAAGAAAATAAGCAGAGCAATCTGAATTGTAGCAGAAGACACAAAAGATCTCGCTCCTCAAAGTTCTTACATGTCTGAGATAATGTGCAGCTAGAGCTGAAACTGATCTCAGAACTAACAAATGTACCAGCTGCTGATGTTTAACCACTTACAGGAATAACCACGAAGGTGAATTTAAACAAAAAACAATGTTTGAAGAAGGTAGAACTTCTCTGACCTGGAGGCAACATTTGTATCATGTTTGTTTAGGTTGTGTGGGTTCAAAGGGCAAATCTACAGGCCAGACAGTTAAAGTGTAAACTTACAGGCATGGTAATTAAAAAGTACACTGTTTATTAGTTCTAGGGTCTTAATGTATGAATGTTCTGATCTTTAAATCTATCCAAGTATACAAAAAAGGGAAAAAACCTTAGTCTGCAAAGTGGGTGTACGGTGACCCAAACATCATTTAAGACAAATGTGAAAGGTTTGGTAAATTTTGCAGAAGACTGTTCAACCTGAACTCTTCAGGCCTTGGCATAGTTGGAAATTCTACATTTTTCTTTCTGACCTCGTTGCAGTGCTCCTTTTCTTAATGAGGCACGCAACCTCCTGGGAGAAGGCATTCCCAAGCCAGGATATACAGTATATTCCATCTGGAAAGTCTGGAGTCTATCCTGGGATCTCCTTTCAGTAGGATGTGTCCTGAACACCTGCTGAGGGGAGCTAATAACCATCTTAGACACTGCAAGGACCTCCGACCACTTCTCATGATTAATTTGAGAAGCAGGAGCTCTGAACTCTCCTCTGGATGACACCTTATCTCTATGACAGTGTCTGGAGGAGGATGATCAATCCGGCCAATTGTATTTAGGATCTTATTCTTCAAGTCATGATCAACACCTCATGACATCAGGAGATGTTTAGTATAAATTGATCTTTCCTCAAGGATAGACCAGTGTAACAGCCTAATTTCATCAGACGATAACCCAATCCATTTATCAATGTTCCCTCCATTGTACACACACCTACTGTATATGCTTGAACTTCCCCTCTGAAGGCAGACCTCCTTGCCATCTGAAATAGAGCATTCCTCCTTTTCCTAACCTTCTCTTTCCCTGCCCTCACAGCGGTGACTTTACAGAATGGAAAACAGTAGCTACCTGAAGACAGACAGACACACCAGTGTTTACTTTGGTGCACAGTGTGGCGGCTGCAGTTGACTTTTCCAGTCCGTTTTGTTTCTGGCATCAGTGGCACACTTTGCATCTAATAGAAAACCTCATTCAGCATGCATATGGATTCACAATTAACAACGTTACACTCAGCCCAGTGGGTAGAACGCACATGCTCCAAAACTGCATGAATCACAGCCAGTTCAGTAAATCCCTCTCAATCTGCATCTCCTGTTGGCCAAGTTGTGACTCAGTCGCTGAATGTCAGGAGCAAACTGGAAGCTGTCCAACTGTGAAATGGCTCATCACGTAGTAAACATTCTATCTAACTCATGTCGGACATTTGAATCCAAGCGGTGCGTTGCCACTGCCTGGTCCCTGTTGGATTTGACTGGCTTGCAGTGTGGTGCACTCCCAGTTCTATCCAACATGACCGCCTGTGTGTTGGGTAAAAAAATAAAAAATGTTTATTAAACCTGCTGTATTGGAGCAATCTGACCACATAATTTGTTCAAAAATAACTTCTAAAACTATTTTTGTCCACTTTTAGATTCCCTTCTCCTTCTCCCCAGCAAATACTAATAAAGTCAGATCAATGAAGGAAAAAAGGTAATTCCGACAAGATCTTGAAAGGCACATTAGCAAACCAATATTATTGACTGTCAACCTATTGATCAAATAAGGCCACATGCTTTATGAGGCAGCAAATCTGCCATTGCTTTTGTGTCATGCTGTCTATACTGTACTTGTGGCCCTATTGTTGCAGCCTCATTGTGTGCTCCACAATATCCTGAAGTCTCCTCCAACCTCCTGTTTTCCTTCTCCTGCTCAATCGCTTTCCCCGCTCTCCTTTTCCCCCTTTGCAGCTTCCAAAAAAGAAAAACAATGCTGGCTTGTGTTGCTGCCAAGCTCACATCCACCCATGACAAACAGCCGGTCAAAATGCACAGCAAGCCGTGCAGGCGCAGAGAGGCAAAGAAAAAAAGTGCAGAGGACACAGAGGAGGACAAATAAAAGTGGAGGTCTGGAGATTGGAAGTCTCTGTGGGGCTGTTGGTAAATGGAGGGCTTCTGGGAGACAGAGAGAGAGGGGGGTCTCTGTCCTCAGCCAGCCATGGTATCACTTCCTTCTGTCATTTTTAAAACATACACCAACAGGCAGCAATGTGCAGCTGCACGATAAAACCAGGCCAAGCAGGAATGAACAAGCCACACTCACAAAAAGCAGTCCTGCACACACTCAGATATGTATCAATTTATCTCTGCATGCTGTTTACATTCTGCAGCCCTGCACTCCATCCTCTCACCTTCCTTTCCACGTCTTCCTTCTCCTATCCTTCCCTGCTCTATCATTCAGTCTGCACTAACTGGGCTGCTTGTGTTGTGCATTTGCGTTTTTCCCACTGTAACTGGCTGTGAAGATTCTGGATGAGCTGCTTACTTTCTGACCCGACAGTGACATTTTGATTTATTGAATTTCAGGACACAATCTTTGGTGGATGTCATCAGTTTTCTCCCTGCATCTTAAGCTCTTTTTTTAACCTGTCGAAACGGTTTCCCACTCCAGACTAAGGTCAAACTACATAACGGCGATGAACCGAGCAATCAGCTGCAGACTGGAACCAGATGATTTTCAGCTTGTTCGACCTAATCTATAATCAGTCAGCCGGATACTCTAAAATTGAATCTTTTTCCAACCAGATCGACCAGGTCGCAATGACAGTAACACTCTTAGCCATGGACCCTTTTACTAACTGAGAAAAACTCATGCTCCAGCATAAGTAAGGTGCCTAAAATTAACTTAAAGATAGGAAAAGAACAACAAAACTATTTTTAAGGAAGCTATTTTCAGGGGCATATTGAGACATGGTGTCTGTAGTTTATTCAGGCTACAAGACATTCAGAGAGCACAGGTTCTAGCAGATAACAGGAAGGCTGACGTTCTTATTCAGGTTTTTCTTTTAGGTGTTTACACTCTGGCATAGAACATGCTGGACTCTGAAAGGTTGGCAGCCTAAATCTCAAGGGAATACACAGAGATTGATGTTTCTGTGATGCTAACCTTGCTAGACATGCTAATTGCTAATATAACATGCTAAAACTGGTTTAAAATGTGACTTCTGTAATCATTTTGTCTTCGTTTAAAGTAAAACCCTGTTTAACAGTGACTCATGTTTCACACAGGAGCCCCCAAACCATTCTGTCCCTAATACACAAAGATTAATGACCATTCTCATCAGGAGGCTAAAATAATATAAATGTTGCTTTTATATTTTCTTAATAGTGGAAATTGGCTAGAAAATTCAGATCATTGTTATGCTGCAGACAAAATTAATGGTGGTCATTTAAGCCCTTCAGTATTTTCATAGGTTATATTTCATAGAGTCAACTGGTTAGAACAGGGATCAGAAGCAAAATAAATGGAAATAGGGTCTAATATAAAGATCTTAGAAAATAATTTAAAATACTTAACTGTGAAGACATACAGTGACAAGCAATAGTCCAAGAACTTGTTTACTATGAGAATTAAGGGATAAAATGACAACCCATGGTTATAAAATGGCAGTATAATTTGGTGAAAGGACCAACTGACTTCAACAACAGATAATAAAACAGGTAATATTTTTACAATATTTCATCTTTTCAAAGTCCTAGGGTAAAGAACATTTTCTTAATTGACTTATTATGTTGAAAAGACTGCAAGACGATTTTGTTTTTTTTCCATAGAGCATACTTAAAAACCTATGTGCCACCCTTTCTTTAAGCTCTCTATGATTCAGCATCAGGTGTATTAAAAACGGGAAACACATTTCATGCTGTTAGTCTCCAAAATGGTTTCACTTGTGGACAGAAGAATCAGTTGGAAATACTCAGCATGGGCCGGTTACCAGCGTTGATGAGTCAGTCACAGGGTTGAAAGAAGGATGGTGAAATTTTTCCTTGCTATGAACAAAGAACATCGGTTTTCAGTCATGAAAACCACAGTTTGTGGTTGGAAACTAAGTGCCAGTCATTTTATTAGGTTAACACCATTTTAAAGTAGGCAAGCTAGAAGCTGTGCTTCCTGCACAGATAGCCTGACTAATTAACCAGACCATTTGTGAGCAATAAGCTCTTGAAAAGCACAACTAAATTAGACAGGTGTTTTAGTCTGTAGTTTTAATTAAAAAGGATAAATAAATGTTTAAAATCATAACTGTAATAACCCATATGGTAGATTATTATTCTACAAGCAGGAATAATTGTTTCTGCTTCAAATGAGAGCAATAAAATCATGTTATTTATGTGGTTTTAAACTTTTGTGAGATTAGAATGATTTTTTTCTTATAGTAATCATCCCAGGAGAATCACATTCATTGTTTTAGGACCGAGCGAAATTCCTTTTTAATAAAACAGCAGCTGGATCGGTTAAAGTGGCCAAATAGACAGGATTAGAAATGAGTTTATGAGAGGCTGAGATGGTTTAGACATGTGCAGAAGAAGGATGGAGTTTACATTGGACCAAGGATGCTTAATATGGAGGAAAAGAGAACATCAAGGAAGCGTTCATGGAAAGGAGGAGGATATGTAGAAGGTTGGTATGGCAGAGGAGGATGTTAGAGATCGGGGAGATTGATGCACTGTCTGCATCAACTAAGTTCAAATTCCTGGAAAATGTCCCAAGTGGGTTTCCCATGTTTGAAAACACTTTTGTAAATTCCTACAAGCTCTGCACACAGAGATCAGCTTATCAGCAACCACACTCGCTTTAATCCACCCCTCACACACGCCTGACCCCGATTGTTTCATGCTGTTTTAAATCTTTCAGCGTGACGCCAAAACAGACCCCTGAATCCATCCTCATAAATCCTCCTCAGCAAGAGGGAACCCAAGTTACTGAGGTACAAGCTGAACATCATATGAAAGGTCGCCCACACGGAGTAGCTCAAAGACACAGAGCTCCATAGCAGCTCACTTCATTGATAAAGTGTGTTTCTTTCTAGCAGAGATGAAATGATGGAGATGAAATGATGGAGAATGGCAGGAGAGCGAGGTATGAAGAGTTCTGCGCTGGACATTAATTTTCTTAAAGCAATATACAAGACCTTTCAACTCAACTGGACCATCTGACACAGTTTTGTTCCGTTGATGAAGTGCTCCACCACACATCCTCCTCGGTGGTCGATGGCTTCATTCATCATTTCTTAGAAACTGTGAGGACCATTGTGGAGCTGCCTGAGGCACCATGTTTACAGCCAGGTGACATTTTTCATGCCCTAGAAGCAGAACTTCGGTTCTAATGGGCTCTGAAAAGAGGGCACCGGGCCTGAAACAAAAAAGATATTGGTTTCTATTTAAAATAGTAAAACAAAAACTATCAAAGTGATACACTTGTTAATCAACATGTTTTTTATTGTGTTGAGATATAATATAAGAATGCAAAATTCCACCTTTTCTTGTTAAAACATCATCTTTTCATATTGATGCTGCACATTACAGAACGGGTTGAATGAGCACTAAAGGAGATTAAAATATAAAGGTAATAGAGGGATCAAACTTTGCTTTAAAGGTTTTAATGTCAAGTTAAGGCTGACCTTTATTCCACTGATAACGGTGCAAAAAGGGGGCGAATGGGTGGAGTTGTTAACTTTTGAAGCAGCCTTTAAAAAGGTATCAGATACATGAAGTCACCATTAAACTGATGAGAATTTCAGAAACATTGAAAAATAAAAATCTGAAATTTAAAAGCTGGCTGCTCTGCTAGTGAAGATGGTCTCTGAAATAAGAGCCCAGTGCTGTGAACGTGCAGCACAACACTGATATTCTACAGTCATTTACACTGCAGACAGTGGAGCTCAAAATGCATTTTATTGTTGCAAGTCAATAATGATGCAAGTCTAATTTGGGATGAGTGTTTTGTTCCTCAAAGATGCTGTTTTTAAGGACTAATACACACATGGACACATAGAGCTCCATGGCTCAAGGTTCAAGAAAATGTTTGAAATATAAATAATATTAAAACAAAACTGCACAAAAGTAGGAGAACAATGCTGACAAAAATAAGAAAAAAAAAAACGTCTGTGTAGGGAAACAAAAGCGTCAGGGATCAAAGGAGGATATTGTTAATGTACTGTATGCAGTCCAATAAGGCTCAGTTTGGTATCCTAAGGGGACAGACAACACAATGTAAAACAGTACATATAACATTATAAAAGTATAGACAGTGATTAACAAGTTTATCCATATTGAAAATAATGCACAAGTTGACCCTTCAAAAACAATAGATTAGAAAATTATCGATAAAAAGGCCTCTTGGATTTCATAAAATATGTTTTACACAGGGGCTGCACGGTGGCAGAGTTGGTAGCACTGTTGCCTTGTAGCAAGAAGGTCCTGAGTTCAACTCCCGGCCAGGGGTCTTTCTGCATGGAGTTTGCATGGTCTCTCTGGGTTCTCCAGCTTCCTCCCACAGTCCAAAAACATTGGTCTCTCCTAATTACCCTTAGGCGTGAATGGGTGTGTGCATAGATGTTTGTCCTGTATGTTGCCCATCACAGGGCAACTGGTGACTCTTCCAGGGTGTACCCTGCCTCTCACCCATAAACTGCTGGAGATAGGCACCAGCTCCTCTGCAACGCAGTATGGAAGAAGTGGGTATAGAAGATGGATGGATGGATGTTTTACACATTGACAACAAACAACCTTCTTATTATTTAGTCTTCTGGGGAATTTAATTCCTGAAATTAAAAAAAAATATAGAAGAATAAAGATAATTTAAAAATGACTTCATGTTATGTGTTTGAAAATGGAATCTATCTTAAAAAGCCTAAAACATTAAAAACATTCACAATTAATGGCCCAAACAGTAAGTTTGGGCCATTACGGGTTGGACCAAGTTACAGGTTCTAAACAAAATCACACCGTTCTGAAGGACAGACTGACTAACCATCTAATATCGTTGTACTCTCACTGTTACTCTGTAAGGAGCAAAACAGAAATGCAATTAAAATATATAACATTTAGCAGGTTTTTATGCTAGATGTTTGCACTAGTTTTTGTGATAAAATCTAAAGAAAATGGGCACTTGTGGCTCAGTCGGAATAGTCCTCGACGTGATTGTCCTGGTTCGATTCCTGGCCTTGTGTCATTTGCTACAATTCTTCCCCTTGTCTGATGTCTGATCACTCTACAATAAAGGCCACTGGTGCCCAAAAAAGATCTAAATAAACATGATTGAGGACTTTATGTTGCTTTTTTTGTATTACATAAAATCAGTTATGTCGTGAGAATCTCATCCAGGTCCAGCGTTTCATGCACATTGTCATAATCCATGACATATTGGCAGTTTGTTAGTGTACAGTTACAGTTTCATTTCTGATGTTTAGTCAATGACAAAAATAAAAAAAACCTTTGAGCAACAACAATCTAATAGTGAATTATTCTGCTGATACTTTCTTGTAAAACTGACGATATTAGAAAAGCTTTGCTCAAACAGTAAAATGCTTCTTTTATACTTTTTTGTGCAACACTTTTCATACAAAGTAATGCACAGGAACTGGAGACTTCAAAATAAAAAAACAGTAGGATCATCATGTCAAACTAATCTTTCAGATTTTTGGGGTCTGCAAATGAAAAATAAAGTGAAGGACACAAACTGAAGCTGGAATAAAGAAGCAACATATGACTGGGTCAGATTTTTATGATCTGTTCTCGCTCAAACAGTCACAGGAAAACAAATGCTGAATATGACTGAATGTACTCGACTGTGAACTCTGACACAAAGAGGATTATATATGACGGTCAACATGAGAGATGATTCAACTCTGCAGCTGAACTCAGCCAAGTTACCAAGATATGGTTTACGGAGGTTTACTTATAAACGTTGCATTTAGACTTCATAACCTTCCTTACTGTGTAAAATTCAAATAAACAGTTATGAGGCATTTATGGTCTGCTGGAAAACTGTTAACCTGGTGCTAAATGCTAAAAAGGTTAACTAGGAAAACTTGGTGAACTTATAGGAACATGTGTCTCAGATATATTATTATAATCTTAAATATAGTGTTTTCTTTAGTTGTAAAAGAAAAATTATCATAACTAACAGAAAGGCTTGAAAACATTTGTCTGTGAGCTGTAAATCTATATAATGTGTTTCCTTTAGGTAAACCCAATTACTGAAAATAATTAAGTTTTCAATAATATTCAACTTTTGGGACTGTATATGATATTATAACGTGAAAACTTTGTTGTTGTTTTTGCTTGTACAATATACTATATATCATACTTTTACAATATAGGCTATTTTCACATCCTTACAATACACACTACCAGTCAAACATTTGGAGACACCTTCTAATTCATTGGTTTGTCTTTATTTTATTCCTACCTCTGGGAACTCCTTCTAGACTGTTGAAAAACCATTTCAGGTGATTACCTCATAGAGCTTATCCCCAGAATGCCAACCATGTGCAAAGCAGTATTTAAAGCAAAGGGGTGCCTATTTTGATGAATATAAAATAGAAAAGATGTTTTGAGTTATTTAACAATGTTTTGTTTGCTACATATATCTATATACTCTTGCTACACAGTGTTGATTTCTTCAGTATCTATCTACAATGTAGAAAGCAGTACAAATAAGGAAAAGCCTTTGAATGAGCAAGGTTTCCAAACCTTTGACTGGTGGCGTAGCTCTATTCTTGTTTTGCCAGGTTCTCAGGTGTGCATTGGATATTCAGTTGTGAGGATGTTGCACCCAAACAGATTTCAGTGTATACTTAGCCTTTTTTAAATGACAGAAACCAACTGCTTCCAATTTTGTTTTCAGTGACATCTGTGATAAAAAACTTAAAGCAGCCTTGCTGATGCAAGTCCGTTGCTTCAGAAAATAAATTACTCTGACCATTCTCATAATTAAACCACTTGTAAATTATCTTTTACATCTCTTTCAGTATGCAGGTTAATGTGGAAC